>NW_023270387.1:15871390-15891253 GCF_011800145.1 Mirounga leonina | reverse complement strand
GGCTCCCCGGGGGGCTCGGGCGCGGGGGTCCGCGACGGGGCGCGGACGCACGTGGGCTGCGCTCCGCCGCGCGCCCCCCGGCGGCTCCGAGGCGGACGCGGCGCTCCCGGGGCCCCCGCGCGCGCCCACCGGCCCAGCGCCGCGACCGCCGCGGCCCCCGACTCCGGCGCTCCGAGACTCTGTTTTGCACTTTTCATTCAATCCCACCCGCCGTCACTTCCTTCGGAAAACAGAAACCACCAGGACCTGCCTTAAAGAGACCGCGCACCTCTCGGCCCTTAAAGGGCTCGCGGCGGCTCCCCGCACTGCGGCCGTGGCCCGGGGGCGGGGGCGGGGACCGGGGACCGGGGACCGCGGCGCAGCGGCTTTGTGGGAAAAGGGCTTTCTCAATCTCCCTTCCTCCCTGCCGCGCCCCGTGCGACCTGGCTGTGTCAGGAGTTGGCTGGCCCGGCAAATCCCTTCCTCCCAGCAGGGGCGGGACGGGTGACTCTCCCCCCCCCCTTTTGGCTTGTTCTTGTGCCACGTGGACGAAATAACCGGGCTTGTTGTTTTAGGGGGTTTGTTTCGTGTTTTAGTTTCTCTGACAGCGAATTTCTAAAAAGTGTCTGCAAAATCAGACCTCACCTCTCCTTTAGTCTTTTGATTGCCCTGGGTCTGGAGAGATGAGCTGAGGTTCTCCTCCCGCTTTGCTGTCCCTCGGGTGAGATAGTTTGGTAAGTCAGGCCATCTCTCTGAAAGGGGCCCTCGACTTGCCCACATTTTGTGAACCCCAGGGCTGCTTTTCTTTTCAGTCCCATCTCCCTCACTCACTCGTCCTATTCATGGCCTGTCCTCAGTCCTGCCCACCTCCCCAAACCCCCATCCTCCCTCCCAGCAAGTTCAGGAGAATGACTAGGGACTCAGGACACTGGCGCTTGACCCACAGGGGTTGTCCCACAAGTCCCAAGAATATATGACTGCCGGGCGCCTGGGTGGCTCAGTTGGTTAGGCGACTGCCTTTGGCTCAGGTCAGGATCCCAGGGTCCTGGGATCGAGTCCCGCATCGGGCTCCCTGCTCTGCGGGGAGCCTGCTTCTCCCTCTCCCACTCCCTGTGCTTGTGTTCCCTCTCTCGCTGTGTCTCTCTCTGTCAAATAAATAAATAAAATCTTTTAAAAAAAGAATATATGACTGCCTTGCTGTGCACCCCAACGGTCACCTGGGTGAGGGCAGGGGGATCTGGATTCCTGCTTCCTCTGAGTAGCTGTGTGCTTTCGGAACATTTTAAAAATTCTTTGGGCCTAAGTGTTCCCCTGTGTATAGTGGGAGTTGCTGAGGCCTACGACGTCCTGCCAATTCCATGGAAGAGAGAGCCCCAGGGAGAGCCTCAGAACCTATTGTTCCCTGATGTCCATTTCACTGCTGTTTAGTCTCGGTCCCCTGTTCCTTCTGAGATCTTGATCATAGATGGTGAATATTCTCCTCTGCTCTGCAGCCTCCTTCCCTTCCAGGTTAACCCCAGCACAATGTTCTTATTAGTATCAAAGATGACAACAGGTACCCAGACAGCCAGGTACTGTAAGGGCACCCATAGCAGGCCCCCATCCTGTGAACTGCAGGGTTGGGCCTAAAACCTGTCTCCTTACTGCCCACCCACGGCTCTTCCTACTGAACTCTGCTGCCTACATTGATAGGACTGAAAGGGATTCAAGAGACTTTGTAACTCAGTGTCTTCCAAATTTGCCTTATCAAAAGAATCATCTGGGTGCTTGTTAAAAAAACAAACACCTGGGTCCCTATATCTAGCCAAACAGACTCCCTAGAGAAAAGAGCTGAGAATTTGTATGTTTAACAAAAGCCCAGGTGATGCTTGATCTAAAGAGTCTGACAGTTGGTACTTGACAGAGGGTTGAGCAGAAAGGATCTAAAACTACCTTAGCCCCTAAGGAGTTGATCTTCACATCAGGGAGATAAGGCAGGCGGTCAGAGAATAATGGATTAGCACAAAGACTGCTCTCCTGGGCCCTTCCACCCCAAGCTGGCAGGACTGAAGAAGAGATGCCCAGGGTCTCAAAACTGGCTTCCTGCCTGTTAGGCTACTCATCTCCATGTAGCCTTAGAGCTGGGTCTTCTCACATAAGTCAGGTCACATGGTCATTAGGTCATTAGGGCCTCACCCACATTTCCTAACTTACCCCGTTTCTGGGCCTGTCCCCCATCCATCGCCCATTCTGCCCCAATTCATGTTCCCAAGCCCCTTCCCCTTCACCCCAGGGAGAGCCCGGAAGTAAACAGAAAAGCCCTGTGTGTCTGGCTTCTTTTTTAAGTCTCTGGGGGCTGTCTTTACCTCTATGCAAATTCTGAGTTTGGAAACAAAGAAGACCTCATTTCCTCTCTCACCCCTTTGCCCAAGTCAGCTTCTTCCTTTAGTGTAACCACAGACCAAATTAGATTTTTCTTTTAAGATACAGAATCTGAAGTCTCGCTCTACCGTGTGAGCCCCCCGTCTCTGTCCCCAGTCCTTCCTTTTGATTTTACCCAACCCACTCTTCAAGATCCAGGACAAAACTGGAGTTTCCCAGAAAGACTTTCTCAGCTACTGACCTACAGCTCTGCCCTGTGCTTCTCTCTCTGGCCTCTGGACTCCCACAATAACAATTATGATAACACCTCCCGTTCACTGTATCCTTATGTCGAAGTTCTTTACGTGTATCATCTTAGTTAATTTTCATGGCAACTCTCCAGAGTAGGTTCTGCCTGACCACAGAGCCCTTGCTTATAACTGCAAGAGCATGTGCCTGCCAGCGGCCTTTGCTTGCCTCCAGCCCCCTTCAGGCACCCATCCCGTACTATCTCCTCTTGTAATCTAACGGTTTCCTGTGTGGTAGTCTTCTACCCCAGCCAGGCTGTCAGTTCATTCAAATAGGCCAGCCCCCGTGCTTGGAACACAGAGTGCGTCCCTTAAACCAGCCAGGCATAGAAGCATCCATTCTTTGTAACTGTAAAGGCCCCAGAGGAAGAGCTCTAATGAACCTAATTACCCTGACTACGACCAAACAGCCCTCATTGTCAGAACATTCTTTATGTCTAATCTCAAGCCCTCTGCCCCACCATAAACCAATTTCCTTTCCTTTCTGATCTATCGCCCTAGGAGAGCAGTTGCGAGGAGTGGTTCAAAGCAAGGGACATCGGGATCTCAGCCCTGGAGCTTGGCCACTCCCAAGCTGCATGATTCAGTGAGGCTGTTTCTTCATCTGTAAGATGGGCATATCAATGCTTACCTCCCTGGGTTGTTTTGACAATTAAATGAAAGATTGAATACAGAACACTTTACAATATGTTTGGCATATAGTAAAGGCCCAATAAACCATGGCTTTTATTACTTAATACTGTTTTTTTGCTCCCATTGTATCAAATATCAAATCCCTGTGTGGCCTGCACACGACCCTCTCCTCTCTTGGCTCACCCCCTAAACATACACACACTCGTTCAAGAACACTTTTTTTCTCTGTGTTCTCTTTAGGTCTTCTGGTTTTATATCGCTCAGGACCTCTCAAACTGGGAAGTGGGCCGCCAAACATCAGGCGGGAGGAGTCTCCCCTTTGGTTTTTTGGTCTTAGAGTGCCTCAGTTGGGTGATCAAGAAGACAGGTGCTGACAGGGTCCTGTAGAAGGGTTGAAAGGGAAACTGAACAAGTCACCTCTATCCAGAGAGGGGGAGAATGTGATACGAAGCTTGTCGTTGGCGGCAGTAGAAAGATTTTTCTTTCAAATTCTTGTTGTGGCTGGTCTTTGGCTTGGGTGACGGTATGGCTCTCAGTTACTGGGCCCTTGCGGATAGGGCTGGCCACCTGCGCATTGAGTCTGAAGAGGAACTGGGGATGCGACGGGATGCTTGCTCTCTTTTGCCTCTCAAGGCTGCAAAGCGCGTCACTTCACGGCCTGAGCAGAGGTGCCAATTAGCTTTACAGCATTACACAATTACTCAGTTACATAAACCCAAGGGTGTGGTGGGAAAGTGGACTGGAGAGGCAGCAGGCCGGGGTAGAGGGTGGCAAGGAAAGAGCCAGAACAGCGGGGTGAGCATCCATTCTCCCCAGGCAGAAAACCCAGCAGAGGGGAAGTTTAGATAGAGTCGGGCTGAATCAGTGACTTTCAGGAAAGGAAAAGGAAGCTTGAGTAATCAGAGCTGCAAGACAAGGTACGTCTTACTCTGATTCCAGGCCTGTGACTCTAGAAGGTCAGGAACATAACCATCTTCTTCTCCATGCTAGTTCTTCCAGGAGGCCTTTCCTGCTCCCCCACCTGGATGCTCACTGGTCCATCCATCCATCCATCCATCCATCCATCCATCCATCCATCCATCCAAGGTCAAGCACTACTGGGCTAGATGCTATAGTTACTCAGTGGCATAAGGCAGATGCAGCAATTCCTTACCTGGGATGGAGCCTACAGCTACATGGGGAGCAGGCATTAACAAAATAAGTGTGAAAGCAAATATTTAAATTACAATTGTTGTAGCTTGTACCATGAAGAATTAGCGGGGACTCGAGCCTAGACCAGGAGGCCTGAGAAGGCAGCAATATCTAGGCTGACTTAAACGATGAATCAGGATGGATCAGCAGGGATGAGATTCCGGGCAGAGGGAACAGCTTCTGTATAGGGCCTGAGTCTGGTGGGCTCCCTGGCAACTTTGCCAAGTACCAGGAGCGCTGGGGGCGGAGAGCAGCTCAGTCGTTAACTCCGGGAGAGTTTGGCCAGGTAATGCAGGCGGTGCTAGGATGTGGGCTTTGTTTTCCTAAGAGCAGTGGACAGTCACTGTATTATGTAAGGCGGTGACATGACCAGATGTGCATTTTAAAAAGAGCGTTCTGGAAGTAGATTGATTGCAGCTATCCAGATGAGCGATAATGGTGGCTTGCCCCATGGTGGTGGCAGCAGGAACGGAAAAACGTGTCGGACTTCAGCTGTGGTTTGGAAGTAGAATTTGGAAATAGGGTTTGATATTTCCTTGTACTTGCGGGTGAGGGAGGAGAAGGGTCAAGGACAACTTCCTGGTTTTGGCTTGGGCAGTTGGGTGGCACTGTGAACTGAGATTGGGAAGTTGGGGGAGGAGCCCTCAGATGACTTTTTTGGTAGCTCTGCATCCTCTGCCTTTTGTTGTAATAATTTCACAGCATTTGTACTTGAACCAAAGATACAAAAGAACAGAGGCCAGCTATTAGTGGCACTGCTCAGATTAGAAGTCTGGCATTCTGAAGCCAGGCCTAGCCTCCTTCTGTAACCCCACACGGGGTTTCCATTTCATTGTTGGGGGCAGGGTATACTGGATCTGGCCCATCTTTGTACATCTGGTACACAAAGGATGCTCAAAAATGAGATCTTCTATAGCCCTGTGTTCCAGGCACTCTGCCGTGGGGAAGAGAATCTGGGGCACAGGCCCCTGCCCTTAACAATCTTAGTGGTGGGGCGCCTGGGTGGCTCAGTCATTAAGCATCTGCCTTCGGCTCAGGTCATGATCCCAGGGTTATGGGATCGAGCCCCGCATCGGGCTCCCTGCTCAGCGGGAAGTCTGCTTCTTCCTCTCTCACTCCCCCTGCTTGTTGTTCCCTCTCTCGTTGTCTCTCTCTCTGTCAAATAAATAAAATAAAAATCTTAAAAAAAAAAATCTTAGTGGTGTGTGGTCCGTGGAGAATAGGGACCTCCAGGTAACAGGCTGGGCCTCCTCATCAAAACAGAAGACCTCAGGCCATTTGCACATGCCGGTAATGCTCCCCACCCCTGGATAACCACAAAAAGTACAGAGTATACTACAGATCACAGCAGACACTTATGTGTGTCCCTGAGGGCATCCTGTCTCCTCATGCCCTGATGATTCCATCACCAGGGTGTGCCCTTGGAGACCTTAAAGAAGAGGGGCCTTGCCCCTGCTCTGTGGAACCATACCCTCAGCTCCAGCAGAGATCTTAGTATGCTTGCAGCAAGAGGAGGGGGCCGGGCACGGTTGTGTGCCTTGTATTTATTATATTTTTCATGGCTAAATATTCTTTTCTTTATGCAAAACTCTGAGGAAAATTTATTACTAAAAAAAAAAAAAAATCGGTTGGATTTTTAGCCCAGCTTCTTACTGCTCTTACAAAGCTCATGAACACGTCATGGCTTGGGATGGGAAGTCCTGCCTGCTCATCAGGAAGTTGGGTATGAGCAGGTTGAGCCTGGAGGGGGGCTGTTTCAGACCAGAGCCATTGGCTTTGCCTGTCACAGTTGCTGCTGGGTCCTTGTAGCATCTCCATGTGCCCAGGCTCCCATCTGGCTGGTGGTATCATTGGGGCTTTGACAGGATGGCCTAGGAAGGGCCTAGGGTTACCCAGAGAGGGAGGGTCAGGTCCCAGTAGGGGCCAAAAGTGGGGATCACATCTCTTCCTTATCTGATGGAAAAGGGGGGCCCTCTCTCCCAAACCAGAAACTCAGAACCACCATCACTCTCATGACTTCTTTTTTCTAAGATTTATGTTTATGTTTATGTTTCTGAGCAAATGGCAAGATACCAGGTTTATTGAAGGGAAAATAACATATATATGATAATATATACATTTAGTGCATTATCAGTTCATATCCCAACAGAGCTTTATATTGTTTTCATAGATTTTGTTCTTTTGAGCAATTTTAGGTTCACAGCAAAATTGTGTAGAAAATTGAGCACTTCCTTGGGGTAGCTGGGTGGCGCAGTCGGTTAAACATCTGACTCTTGATCTCAGCTTGCGTCTTTTATTTTATTTATTTATTTTTTTAAAGTAAGCTCCATATGGGGCGCCTGGGTGGTTCAGACAGTTAAGCGTCTGCCTTTGGCTCAGGTCATGATCCCAGGGTCCTGGGATCGAGTCCCGCATCGGGCTCCCTGCTAGGCGGGGAGCCTGCTTCTCCCTCTGCCTCTGCTTCTCTCTCTCTCTGACTTCCATGAATAAAAAAAAATAAAAAAATAAAAATTTAAAGTAAGCTCCATGTGCCCGGCATGGAGCCCAACATGGGGCTTGAACTCACAACCCTGAGATTGAGACCTGAGCTGAGATCAAGAGTTGGATGCTTTAACTGACTGAACCATCCAGCCACCTCATCAGCTCAGGTCTTGATCTCAGGGTCGTGAGTTCAGGCCCTGTACTGGGCTCCATGCTTGGGGTGGAGCCCACTTAAAAAAAAAAAAAAGAACACCCCGATATACCCCTTGCTCCAGTACACACACAGCTCCCCGAATTATCAACATCTCCCACCAGAGTGGTGCCTTTGAGACAATTACGAGCCTGCAGTGACACATCATTATCACCAGTCTGTAGTTCACGTTACGGTTTATGCTTTGTGGTGTACATTCCATGGGTTTCGACAAATGTATAATGACATGTATCCACCATTACGGTATTAGAGAGAGTATTTCCGCTACCCTAAACGCACCTATCATCCCATTACAGATATATATTTAAGATGCCTATAAAGGCCTTCGGCGACTTGAGAGAAAATAAAACCTGATCGATACTTATTCCAAATGCCCTTCTGAGCTTTGTGGCTTTTATAAAGTTAGCACTTCATGCCATTTACTATTCTGTTTTTCTCAACATTACTTCATCTGTGGATTTCCACATATTGACTTGGTTCACATGTTATTTCTAATAGTTCTAGAGCATGCCATCGAGTAAACAGTTAATAGCTCACTCTAGTCATTTGTTATTATTTTTCTACTATATGATCTTGCAGAAAAGATTTAGAAGGAGATCAGAATATGAAATTTAATGCATCAATATAGTATGAATAATAGCAATGCTTTTTGCAAAGGTTGATCTCCTGGACATAAGCTTTAAGCCCGGCCTCCATCCAGGGCCCTATCTAGCAGCCCCAGAGACAGAGTGTTCCATCTCTCTTTTAATGTTCGTGAAGGGAAAAGACCCCATAATATCCAGAGGGGACTTAATTACACACAAGTTGCAGTTAGAAAGTTCTTTCCAAAGCACAACACAAATCTCCTTGAATTTAAGCTTTCTACTTTGTTCTTGGTGTGGCCATTTTTTCTCGCCTGTATATGGTGTCCCTGTGCAAATCAGGAGAGTGTGGTCAGTAATAGGAATCATTTACATATGCTAATATTCTATTAGAGAATGTCATGAGCTTTTCGTAAATTCTCATCAAATCCCAAACAACCCTCTGAGGTAGGTACTACTATGATTTCCATTTGACAGATGTGAAGAGTGTCCAATCAACCCCAGCTTTTAAAAATTATTTCTCATTATATTTGTTTCCTATTTGGAATTTCAAAGTACCTCCCCCCCAATGCCCTACTGATTAAAAATGAAGCAGTGAGAAGCTATGTGGCTATGCACAGGTTGCTTGCTGGGAGCCTGGGGTCTTTGGGTTCATCTTCTTACTTCAATCTTCTTTTTTTTTTAAAGATGTTTTTATTTATTCATTCAAGACACAGAGATACAGAGAGAGAGAGAGAGAGAGCACAAGCAAGGGGAGAAGCAGAGGGAGGAGGAGAGGCAGACTCCCCGCTGAGCAGGGAGCCCGATGCGGGGCTCGATCCCAGGACCCTGGGATCATAACCTGAGCCGAAGGCAGACGCTTAACCATCTGAGCCACCCAGGTGCCCCATTACTTCATTCTTCTAATACCTCTGGGAGGCAGTTATTATTACTCATTTAATAGGGGAGAAAATTGAAACTCAGAGAAGTGAATACGCTTGCCCAGGGTCACGCCGGAAAGGAGTGGGGCTAGACCTAGAACGCAAGTCTAACTCCAAGGTCTTGGGCTTCGGGCTCTGCCTCCCGTCCCTCCTAAATGTCCCGGTGTCTGTATCAACTATATGGTTCTTAATTAAAAAAAAAAATCTTTTTGCTGCCTCCTGGAAGTTGGAGACCTGGAAGGCCTCTCTCTGTACTTGTGGTTGCCCCGATGACCTTGAGCAGTCAGGGAAGACCAGAGCAGCTTGTAAACCCAAGACCCGGGGTAAGATGCGGGTGGGGGGACCGGGTCAAGGCCATCAGGGTGAGGGCAGAGCGGAAGGGACCTGGTGCTCACAGCTCATTCGGAACTTCCCTATCAGTTCCTGCGAATAACAGAAGGGGATGTGTGGAAGGGCTTGTGGTGGTATCAGAGGAGGATCGAGAGCAGGAACTGCCCCCTGGCAGCCAATGGGTTTGCAGTTTGAGTCTGTCCCAGTGCCCTAGATTAGGGGGGATCCCAGCTTTGGTGTTTGTTGGGTCTGAATTTGAAATCTCAGCCCTACCATCTAACTGGCTATGTGAAACTGGGCCAGAGACAGCCCTGCCCTCATGCAGAGTCTGCTCCCTCCTGTGTAAAACAGGGATGTTAATTCCTGCGGCGGTGGCTTATCACAGTGTGGAAATGTGATGCGATTATTAGCCCAGTCCCTGCCCCAAATGGAGTCCAGTAAAACCTTTTCCTCTCCCCTTCCTTTGCTGCCTTCCCTGTCCTCTGGTCCTGAAGCAAGTGTGGAGTGTCACCTTGTAACACTCTTGGGTCACCTCAGCTGCTTCCTGTCCCCTTCCTGTCCCTCAGACCCCCAGCTCCAACCTGCTGCCCCTGAGTATCCCTGAGCTCTCCTGGAGAAGGACAAGGGAGCCAAGAAACCCAAGCCAAACCCTGGTTTCCTGGGGCAGTGCCCTGGCCACTTCCCTTTTCTGCCCAGACCCTCCTCCTGGTCCTACCCTCCTCTTTGTCCAGCTCCCTGCTGTCAGCAATGACTCACAGATCAAAGGACACCCCCAGGAGGGATCCTTAACCATGGGTAACTTCAGGGTCCTGAACTCTGGACATTAGAGGCAAATCTTTGTGTGTATTTTTCTGGAATTAGAAACCTCAGGGATCCCTGACCTGATAGATATGAGGTAGGAGAAGGACCCGGTGAGGTTTCTTGCACACGTTCTAGAACTTTTCTTTGAACTTAGCAACTTGCAACTTGCGTAGGAAAAGTCTGGTCCCAACCACAGAGGGAGTGAAGCAGAGATGAAGGACCCACCTCTTCCCTGAGGGAGGGAATTCCTAGGGGAAGTCAGACTTCTGGCTAAGACCTTACAGAACTCTTTGTAGTCTCTTTCTATTTGGCTCGCTCACTCATTCATTCATTCCATCAGTTGGCATTTACTGTTACCTACTACGTGCTTGGCTTTGCACTAATATTGGACCTATAGACAGCAGACCACTGTTCCCTAAAGTGTGGTCCTACAGACCGGCCTCGTTAGAATCTCATGGGTGCTTGTTAAAAATACAGACACCCTGCACCTCAGCCACTGAGCGCATTGCTGGGACTGTGCATTTTAACAGGCTTCCTGGGCTCATTAAACAAGTCGAGAGCCATTGCTAGAGCCTGGCATCGTAGCCCTTGGCATTGGTGTGCGTGAGGTCCCTGCACCGTGGCTGCCCTCAAAGAGTGTTGGGCGGCCCGAGAACCTGGTCCCAACCCTCCTGCTTCCTTCCTTCCCCTTGCCCTTCATCCCCTGCTGGGCCCTGTGAGGGAGAGGGAGGGGGGAGCGGCGTGCCCTCTCCCCCCACCACGGCCGTGGCACCAGGGGTGCAGTCTCGGGCAGATTGCGAACCCCAACGGCAGAGACCTTGTCTCAGCCTGCACTGCTCCGTCCTCACTGGGCAAAGATCTGATAGTACCAATTAACGTCAACAAGGCTCCCTCGCCGCCTGGGCCTGTCCTGAGGCTTTGCTAATTAATACCTCTACGGTCCTTTGGGTCCCTGGAATGAGAGGTTTAGGGAGTCCTGAGGAAACTGAATGGTTTCAGGATCTTTCTTCCCAAGCAAGCATAAGGAGACTGGGGCTGGCTTCGACGGCGGCAGTATGAGAAATGGGATTTAGAACAGTAAGAACTAACATCTTTTGAGCACTCTACATGCAGGCACTGGCCCAGATGCTTTAAATATGGCACCCCACTTAATACCCACTTGCACTCCGGGAGATAGGAACTATGACTTCCCCACTTTACAGAGGGGCACAGTGAGATACAGTGTTCTGTCCAAGGTCACACAGCTAGCGTGGCCGACTAGGGCTAAACACTGGGCCGTCTGACTCCTAAGTCTGAGCTCCTGCTTCTGCTCTCCGGGGCCTTCTACACTCACCCCCCCCCGCCCCCCACCCTAGTCATAGCCTCTCGCCCAGGGCCAGGTGTTCACTCTCTGTTGGGTCCCCCAGAGGGGCTGGCAGAGGGAGATGTGCATACTGCTGCAGCCCTTGGATCCCTCTCTCAGCTGTGACTTTGGACCTGATTGTGGACTTCCTGTTCCTGCAAAGGGTGATGCCACAGGGGGGTGGCATAGGGGAGGGACTGGCCCTTCCCCTCCTCAGGGTCAAGAGCCTATAGGAGAATCAGCACCCTGTGCCCTCCGGGACAGCACTGGCTTCCCTACTGGAGAGGTGACTCCCACCTCCCAGGAGAGCATGGGGGTGGATTAAGCTGGCTGGGGCATCAGACACAGGCCACTCGGCCAAGGGCTTGCCTCCTGGCCAGAGCCGGGCATTCACCTCTGCAGTCCGGCTGATGGCAGAGGTGCAGGGCAAGGGGAAAAGTCCACAGAGCCCGGAGGTCTCAGATGCACAGTAAGAGGTACTTAACAAGCCTCTTGTATGGCCATACAAGCCGTAGGAGTTTTCTGTAGGTTCCTGAGCCACTGGCAACATTGCCCCATATTTATTAATTAGGGACAATGGAGGCCAATTTGGGGTGACACTTGTAGACCCCAATCAGAGGCAGTGAAAGCCAGAAATAATTCCAGGGCATCTCGGGCATCTCTACTAGGAGTTCTGCTTTCCCAGTTCCCCTCCTCCTGCCCCTCTTCCCTCAGGCCTGCCTCCAGCACCCCCTCCCTTCTCCTGCCCCCCCCAAGCCCCTCCTCCACATCTGGATTCAACTAACGAACAACAGGCTTTCTGTGAAGGCCTCCACCTTCTTCTGCCCTCCAGTTCTCCAGTTCAGAACTTTGGTTCTCACGGGGGTGGATGTGGGGAGAAGGAGTCTGGAGAGCCAAGAGATCTCTTTTCCCAAACCTCCTGCGTTGGGGTAAAACCTGCACCAGGCCCCTATCCCTCCCTGTGGTCCCGATTCTGACCATTCCCTGGGGCTCAGGGTTCACCAAGGAGCACGGAGCCCTAGCTCGGAGCTGGGGCTGGCAGGCTACAGACACAAGGAGGAGACATCAGTCAATCCCCCAGCCTCCACCCCAATCCCAGGCCTGAGAGTGAGGCCACCCCTCCCCGCCAGAGAAGTCCTGCTGGGCTCCTGGAGGCCAGGCGAGAAATTGGAATGTGGCAGTCACAGTCGAAGGCAGCTGTAACTCTCATTAAAGGGACATCAACCCCACCGCAGGAGGATGCTGTAAATCCAGGGAAAGGGGGCATTCATCCAGGGAGAACCACAGAAGCAAAGAAAAAAACCCCATAAATAGAGGAGACGTGGTGTCTGGAACTAACGGCAGGGCCCTGCCTGAAGCCTCGGAACTGGGGGTGGGGAGGCACTCCAGGCTCAGGGAGTGGGGTGGAGGTCCTAGGCAGGCTCGGGTCTAGCCAAGTGTAAGGGCACAGCCAAAGCCCTCCCTCTGGTTGATTCTCCTCTGCTCTTGTTGCACATTCTTGGGCCGGGCCTGGCGCTGGGAGCAGAGCTGGCTTATGTCCCTGGGCTGGGGGGGAGGGGGGGCACTGGGGACAGATCACCATTCATGGGCTTTCTCAAGGGTAAGAAGAGCAGGTGGCATTGGCCATTAGAATTATTTCATGGGAGAAATAAGCTGTGGGTCAAACTCTGGGCTTACGGCTGGCCACCAGGCTTCAAATCCTGACCCGGCTACTTGCCGTAGATCTGGGGAGGGCGAGGGCACCTTTGGAAGCGTATTCCTTTCATCAGAACAATGGGAATGGCCACCCTGCCACACAGGCTCGGTGTTCAGCAAGTGGCGGTGCGTGGCAGTCTGGAGGTGCTGTTTGTCAAATGACTAAATAGATCGACAAATCCCTGTAACCCCAGAGGCTGGGATTTCTTTCAGATCCATTCCCTTCTATGTGAGTCTGGTTCTGCCAGTTATTTGCTGAGACCCCTTGGGCAAGCAACTAACTTTGGTTCTTTATTTTCCCCCCCCCCAGGGCTTTGGGTTTTTTTCCCTGGGATATGAAGCCATTGTAGGAGGTCGACTCTGGGGTGGATGGTATTGCATACAGTAGAATCATGACCCTTTTGCCTTGGGGTCTGTGGAACAGCCCAGGTCTTGAGGTCCCTAGGAATAATGGGCTTCATTCCAGAACCTTCCTCTGGAATCCTTCTGGACTCCCTCCTCACCACCCATACCAGGACACTCTGAGGGGAGGCCACAACCACCTTTGCTCTGTAAGACTCCCTGACAGTGATGCTGGTGGCCTCTCATGCTCACCTGAGGTGGAATGAAGGAGAAAGAGTGGGCTGGAGGAATTCCTGCCTGCTCTTCTTTCGTGGAAGTAAGAATGACCTGGAGGGCCCATTAAATTACAGGGGGGAGAGGGGGCTCCTGCCACAGTTCTGTTTCAGCAGGTCCGAGGTGGGGCCCGAGAGGGGAAGTGCATTTCTAATCAGTTCTCAGGTGATGCTGACCCTGTGGCGAGAGGGGTCTTGCCAGAATTCAGGCTCCTTTTCCTCCGTGACTGCAGCTCAAGCAAATGGGAGGCTGAGGCCAACTCCAAGCTTCGAGTGCTCCCACTTCCAAGTCACCTGGGAGCCTCAGAACCAGCATCCACGGGTGCACAAGGAGCTGGTCTGGGGCCTTAGTGGAACACCGGTTCTGAACCTCCCACGAACTCCCCGGCCACAGAGGGCACTGGTGTGGCAAGTTCAGTTTCCTTGGAGGGCCTCCCTCCCTCCCACCAAAAACGGTTAGTGAAAAAGGGGGTGAGGAGAGAAAAAGCAGGAATTAAATTGGGCGAAATGGTCTAGATGAGCAGTTCGGGACAATGAGTCGAAAGGAAAGGCAGGACAGCCAGGCTTCCGAAGTACCCAGAAATGACGCTGGGCTGGGGGAAGGAAGGATGATTCATGTCTTCGGAGGGCCAGACAGACACGGAGTGGGTACAGTCAGCCCTGCTGAATTAAAGGGTGATTCTGGGGCACATCTCACTCCCAGGGAGGGAGGCTGATGGTGGAGGAATGTGGCCACTGAGACTTCCTAAGAGTCAGGAGCAGGGGTGGGGAGGGGAGTGGGCCAGGAGGGCCACTGGCTTCACCAACAGGACACGGCTCACCAACACAAGGTGCTCACGGGAAGCACCCCAGTGCACCCCATCTGCCGTCTCCTTTCCAGGCACCTCCACTACTGTTCTTCAACCTCTTGAGAAAGCCAGGCCTGAGACTAAAGCCCCCTCCAAGGACAGCGTCCAGGGGCTCAGAGCCTGCTGCCTGCACACCAAACCCACTTCCGATCCTGTAATTAGCGGCTTTGTCACCAGGCCTGGACCAGAGCTTTCCAGGCCGTCTTGGGGGGGTGCCAGGGCTATTTGGTGGTCCATTTTCCTCACCTCACAAAATGACGCACAGCCTGCCACAGGAAGGGATGAGCTTATAGAGGCACAAGAAAGAATAAATGGAGGGCGCCTGGGTGGCTCAGTCGGTTGGGCGACTGCCTTCGGCTCAGGTCATGATCCCAGGGTCCTGGGATTGAGCCCCGCATCGGGCTCCCTGCTCCGCGGGAAGCCTGCTTCTCCCTCTCCCTCTCCCCCTGCTTGTGTTCCCTCTCTCGCTGTGTCTTTCTCTGTCAAATAAATAAATAAAATCTTTAAAAAAAAAAAAAAAGAATAAATGGAATGAGGACTGCATTGGGCTCTATGCTCAGCATGGAGTCTGCTTGAGATTCTCTCTCTCTCCTTCTGCCCTCCCTACCCTTTAAAAAAAAGGAGAGGTAAGGAGGGGGCTCTCTAGGTAAGAATTGGGCCCAAATAGGAATGGCAGGCTCCTCATTCCCAGGCGGCCTCTCTGCTATAAGGGAATCCAACTCCCTCTTGGAAACTGGCATTAGGCCTGGGGTAGGAGAAGAGAGGTGGGAGGTTGTAGTAGTGGGCGCGGGGGCCCAGGGCCCAGAGCCCCCATCAGGCTGGAGGCGCTCATTGGGAAGCTCACAGTTCTGTGCCTGCAAAACCGCCTCAGCTGAAGGGAGGGAGGGGGCTGCACTGCCCAAGGTTATGACCCCTTCTGAGGTGGGGGGTGGGATAGTCAATAATAGATAATAAATCTATGAAATAAACATTCTGGTTATTTTATTGTTGAGGAAAGGTTAAAGAAGTTGTCAAGACCGAATAGTACCTGGCAAAGCTGGGACTCTCATCCAGATCCACGGTGACTTGGAGGATGCTCTCTGCCCACGGGATAGAATGTGGAGGAGACCCTTGACCCTGACCTGTGGGGTCTATTGTGGAAAAGAGCTGACTGGCCAAAGACTGTGTTCAGGTAGGGATGCGAACCCCCCTGAGAGGGGCACTCATACCTCAGGTGCAGGTGCAGGTGGGGGGAGCAGAGAGGGGAGAACAGCAACGGCCTGCGGCAGGCTCTGATGGCCAAGGGGACAGTGGGCAGCTCTGGTGGGGGCAGAGCTCAGGCTGACCACGGGGTCTGGAACCAGAGCTGCCAACAGCTCCAGGCCCGGCAAGCGGCAGCCACAGCCGCAAGCCCCGAATCTTCTCCCTACCGGCCTGTGTGGTGGGGACTGCTGGCTCCCCCGGGCACACAAAGAAGGCTCACCCATGCTCCAGCTGGTTGGCAAGACCCAGGCCTGACCCTGTCCCAGGGAAAGGAAAGGGACTCTGAGGCATCTCCGGCCCTCACCCAGCTGAGCACGCGTCCCCTACCTGGACTCTGGGGCCTGATCTGGTTGTAGTCAGGGAGGCAAGGGGGAGTTCAAGGTCAGTTTGCTGCCGAAACAACAACCCCGTCTTACAGATTTTCCCTTATCAGGCCCCAACGCCCGGAACATTCTGGAGACGACAATGGAAAGCAGACCCTTCCTGAGCTTTTGTCTCTTGAGGCCCGGATCCAGTTCCGGAGGGAAGCCTAAGGCTAGAGCTGTCCCCCTGAGGGGTGATGGCCCTGGAATGGTTGTGGGGAAGAGTAGCAGACAGCGCCCTGGTTCTGGTGGGTTTTCTTAGCACAAATTGGCATCCCCCGTCAAGCTTTGTCATCACTTTGCAAAGTGGCTCATTTGAGCCCTCCTTGTCCCCTGAAGATTCTGAATACATATTTACAGTTCATATAATTAGAAACAAAAACAACTCTTCTCTCTTCTCCTTTTAAACAGGTCCTTCCCCTGTGAGCATGAGCTATAGACAATGCAACCTTGCCCACGAAGGTTAAGAGGCACGTGTCTGAAAGTGGCACCTGCTAAATACAGCCTCAGGAATCAGAAGTCTCTGTTCCTTAACACACTCAGCCAGAAATTCCCCGCACCTCAGTAACTGAGATTGAGTGCCTTGACATGAAATGGCAGCCCGAGTCAGGAGCTGGGGAGCGGGGTTTGCATGCAGGAGGCCTTTACCCAGAAAGGAACAGCAGTAAGGCCCTTTTCCAGGGCTGGGCCCTGCTTTGCTCACCTGGTGGGGAATGTTCTTTCAGCCACAAAGGAGGTATCTCCGTGACGGCTGTCTTTTTCTTTTCTTTTCTTTTTTTTAAAAAAGTCTTTGTGAGAAAAATCCTGCGGTTCCACTTGTTTTCTCTGAGTGGTTTGTTAGTTGAGGTGTTTGCATGCTAAGCAACACATACTAATATTTTCCTCCTTAGCAAAACATTAATTATCCCACCTGGTAACCTTTCTCACGGGCATTTTTTTCTTTACCACCCCCTAAGCTGTGAGGCACCAAGCAATTTCTGTATTTCCCATCATCTCTGCAAGCCGACTGCCATGTCAAAGGAGAGAGCTGTCCCACTTGGCTGGGTGCAGGTCCTCCTCCGTGCCCCTCAGTGCCCAGTATGGGCCGCTCTCCCAGCAGTGCTCACCCTGGTGAGCACCAGCTGTTTACCTCTCTCGTTCCCCATGGGGCTGTGAACACGCTCCTGGATTCCCAACCCCCAGAACTGCACTGGGCACGTAGTAGCAGCTCGACAAAGGTTTGCTGCCTCAGCAGGTGTATGAATGACACGGAAGGTGGTGCCGAAGAAAGGACGAAGGGCCAGGTCACACCTGAGCCTCCCCTGTGGGCACCCCCAGCCCCCATCTCTTACCCCTCTGTATAAGAGGCAGTTGTAGGCTCAATTTGGGTCCTTCGCTCTTCCTGGCACTTGGTGAGTCCCAGGCTCTGTGCCCATCTGCAGCCATGCTCAGCAGCCAGCAGGTGGAGGGTTCACGGGCAGCCCAGATACCACCCGCCCTTCCCCATCCTCCTTTTGGCTGTGAGTTCAGACAGTGCAGATGGGGGAATTCAGACCCTGGAGTCTGGGGATGGAGGGACTGGCGATCAAGTGCAGAGCTTAGCAATCCTTAGCATCAGCTCCTTCTCTCCCAGTTTAAAGATTAGACACCTAAGGCCCAGCGAGCTGAGCTGAGATGTCTGGTTCAAGGCCACCTAGCTGGGGAGTGATGGAGCTGGCACTCGGGCCTCCTAATTAAGCCTCTTAATTAATCCTGAGTGTGGGGCCTTTCTAGTCCCTCCTGCTGCTACTTCCCTGCCGCGAGTGGCTTCTTTCCCAGGTGAGCAGCACGAACTCCTGTCTCCCACCTAATTTGATCCCCACGGCTTCTCTCTGAAGCAGGAAGACTGGTGATGGGTGTCTCCGTTTTACAGATGAGGGGGCTATGGTGCAGAGGGCCGGAGTGACCTCCCCAAGGAAGCAGAGCTGGCCGGTGGCCGAGGCGGGGCTGACGTTCGGTTCTCAGAGTCCAGAGCGTGTGCCCCCACCCCCACTCTGTCTCTCTGATCCGGTCCCTTCTGCTGCTTTACCCTTCCCTCCGGGAGCCTGGGGACATCGGACTCAAGCTGGCTCCAAGGGACATGGGAGATGCCCTGCTCCAGTCGGGTGTCCCTGGGAACACAGGGCTCTGCCCACCCCCACCCCCAGCCTCTCTAGGGGTTTCTGGAGCTTCCTGCTCCGGGACTGGGAGTCTTGAGATGGCTCCAGCTGGGATGACAGGTCTATCAGGGAGCTCAACACACACCACACAGCGGGCTAACGTGCTCGATGCTGGGGAGGGCCCACCTGCCCCTCCAGGCCTTCTTGGGTGGTGTGTGCTGAGATAAAGCCTCCCTCCAACGGGACGAAGTTGAAAAAGGGAAACCTCCCCCCAGCATCCCACCTCGGGAAAGCAGACAGGTAGCTGGCTCACAAAAGGCTTCTCCTTCAGCTCCCACCTACCCTTGGGCCCTGAACTCGAGTGAGCTGTTCCCTAGCAGCAGTGAGCCCTGGGCCCTGGCTTAGTCCACACTCCAAAGAGGGGCAGGGGGGCTCCCAGGACAGGGTGAGTGATTAAGACACTTCCCTTTTGGGCACGTTGCACCCGCACTCCTCATGTGCTCTAGATAAAGGCACCCACGTGGCTCTCCATATAAATGTGTTTTCTCCAAGATAAGGCTTTTGCCTCATAACTTGCCTCCATCTAAGATTGGTTCTTGTTGGCTGGTCTCAGGGTGAAGCTAAGGAGAGAAGGTTATGTGAGTTAGTCTTGTTTATTGAGGGTCTGTTTCTGCCTGGCCCACCCCTATAATGTCAGCCATAAGGCTATATAATAGGTTTGTGTATAAACTAATGCTAAAGGTCATAGATTTCTTGAATCCTGTTACTATATAGCTTACCTACCAATGAGCCTCCTCTGAAACCCAGATGCCCCAAATCAAAGGAATTTTACACTTTCAGTAGCTGGCCCAGGGACCCGTTGGTCTGTTCACATCAGTGCCATGCTCGCAAGCTCAGTGGTTCCCCATTAGCCCTGTGCTCGGAGTCCCCCTTCCTCAGCCTGGCCCTCAGAGCTCGGCCCCATCCTCCTCCTGCCAGGCTGACCTCCATGTCCCCACGCCCTGGCATACGAGGCTCTCTCCCTCCCTTTCCACCTTCCTTCCTTCCATTATTTAAAGAGCTCCAGACCCTGTTCTAAGTGCAGTGGACTTGCTTTCGCTTAGCTCACATGGCGGGGGTGGAGCCAGATACAAACAGATATTCAAACAAGCAAGGTAAATTCAGGTAAGTGGGTACGGTGAAAAGGGTGATGCGGGGTGGGGGCGAGGCCCAGTTCTTCACCCTCGCCCCAAGACGTGCACAGGTGAGGGCGGCCCAGAAAGCCCGCCCACATCCGCCTCCAGACTGTATCTGCCTTCTGGCCCGGCTCTCAGACCGTGGAGTCCCCTCGGGCAGCTGAGCTATGAGCTCCCCGAGGGGAGAGAAATCATCTCCCCCAGCTCTGTGCCTTTCCCTTGCCCAGCGCATGCCAGGCGTGGAGGAGCTGCTGGGAAAGTGCACAAGGATCTCTCGGACCCCAGAGCCTAGAGCACAGGGGGCCCAGCCCCCAGTCACTGGCTGAGAAGAGGGCCCCCTCTGTCCCCTGGGGAAGGAGGAGGGAGGAGCACATTTACATGGGAACTTTCATCCCCAGGGCTGGGGGATTTAAACCAGTCCAAGTAATTTTCAGACAGGAACAAGGCAAATTCTTTTAAACTTTTTAAATAGTTTGCTTTGACAAGGAGCCTAAGCAGAGTATCATGCCTATTTCTTGGCTTGGAAAGGTCTGGAACTATGCATGGGAGTGGGGGGATTTTTCCTGGTATATGTACTTGGCTGAAGAGTAGGGGCTGGGTGTGTGGGATCACTGTGTGCTGGGGGTGGGGGTGCACTTTGCCAGAGGATATTGTTGAGTCTGTGTGCGGCGGGACTGTTTGTGTGGTATCTGC
>NW_023270387.1:15755826-15866390 GCF_011800145.1 Mirounga leonina | reverse complement strand
CCCCCGGGACTCTGCACGCCCCCGAGAGAGGGCCGGGGAGGTGGAGCAGTGGTGGGCCGGGCTCCTGGGGGCCCTGGCAGCCGGGGGACTTCACTGTCCCGGGCGGTAGCTGGGGCCTTATTAAGGCTTGGAAGCCACCAGAGCCCGGCCCTCTCTGCTGGCCTTTTGGGGGACACCCTGGGCTCTTCAGCTTTCCTTGGATTTACGACGCCTTCGTTTTGAAGCCCTATCCTCAAGCACCATCCCCACTCCCGAGCCTAGTGCCCAGAGCAGACACCAGAATATTTCTGTTCCTCTGGAAAAATCCTGGGAGGTCTGTTTATGGCTGCGGCAGAAGCGGGACACACATCTGTGCCCGGCCGCTGGGACAGCTGGAAACGCAGGAACTGGAGTTTCCTGGAATTCAGAGCACACTGGGGCTTCCCTATCCGAGCACGACTGTCACACCGCCCGCGGTGGGTTCTTCCTTTGCTGCTCCCGGCGTGCACACACCCACATACGCACATGCACTCCTGGAGCCAACATTTCGGTTGGCGTACAGAGGCAGGCCCGGGACGCACAAGCAAGCACGCCGGGAGAACACTCTCAAGCAGGGCTCCTCAGGATAGAGAGGCCCGCTTACACACACAGGGCCGGCACCCTGGGGCCTGACACGCGCAGGGATGCAGGACGACAGATGCTGATTCAGCACACCCACACACGGCCGTGCAGTGCACACAGAAGGTGTGACTCACTTTCAGCCTCCTACAGAAACCCACCCTGAGCCAGTCCCAGCCTCAGGGGACACCTGCCCTTTCAGCTGACAGGCTAGGCCTGCCCTCCCCTGGAAGAGCCAGGTACTTTCTCGAGCCTGGGAATGCCCCTGCCCTTCCCCATCCTCTAGCTCTTTCCTTGATAGAGGCTGCCCCTCACCTCCTCTTTGGCTCTGGGCACCCTGGATCTCCTCCTCCTCGGGTCGGCCGGAGCTGCCCTCAGCACCTGTGTGCCTCGGGCACTCAGTGGTCTCCTTGCAAAGGGCGGGGAGACCGGGGTGGGGGTGCTGCCGGGGCCCTTCCGCTCTGACACTCTGGACCCTCTCAGCCTGTTTCTCTAGGGCTGACTGGGCCAGGCCCAGGCTACTCCCCTCCCCGGTCCCAGTGCTCAGGCCATCTGGGGAGGCAGAACTGCCAGGTTCTTGGGAGTATCAGAGGCAGGGCCCGGGTGGAGCAAACTGGGGACAGGGAAGGGGTCAATGCTCCGGGAGCTGGCTGGGCAGGCAGAGGAAGGCCACTATGTGCTGGGATGCTAGAAGCCGGGGCTAGATGTGCCAGGGGCCTGCGGTGGGGGGGGGGGGGGGGGGGGGGGGGGGGGGGGGCTGAAACAGGAGGAAGCTGCCCAGCGGTGCAAGGGTTAACCTGGGCCTTGGTGGAAGGGGCCAGCCAGCCCTGCTGCTGGGCCTTGACATTGTTTTCCGACAGGCCTGGAGGAGAGCTAGGAGAGGGGTCCGCCGGAATGAGCACTCTGAGTCAGCGTGGCCACCGTTCCTGGTGAGCCCCTGGAGCGCGGCCTGTGTTCTGCTCACTCCTCAGCCTCCCTTGACTCCGGGCCCCTCTTCTCTGTTTTTGCTTCACTACAGCCTACACCAGACACCCTGGTGGGCTGAGCTGGGACCCAAGTGCCTCCCCAGGGACCCCACCTACCGTGGGACCCTTCTGTAAGGCAGGGGTCCCCGAGGACCCCCTATCCTGACCTGCCTCTTCCGTTCCTGCACCCTATATCTCTCCAGGAGCTTCGTGGGTTCATCTCACTGGCCTTCCCCCTCCCCCCGCATCTGTCCCCATTGCTGACCCCTCCTTCTGCCCTTTTCATTCCTTCAGGCCTCCTCTTGGATCTGCAGTTGCTGTCTCTTCTCTGTTAGCCAAACCAGGCCTCCCAGATTCCAGCAAAGCTTCCCCCAGTCAGGATAGGAATTTGCTCTTTAGGGCAGATGGGGTGGGGGAGGGGAGCAGGCAGAGGAAGGGGGAGAGGGTACGTGGGAAAGAGAAAGTGGAGAGAAGCAAAGGACCTGACTTTTACTTGGGCCTAGGAGGGAAGGAGGGGCCCATTTGGTGCTGTGGCAGGATGCCCAGTGGGTGGGTGGCCAGGGGAGCAGGTGTGGAGGGAGCAGAGACAGAGCTGTGCTCCCCAAGTGCCTCTTGCTTTGCTGGGCAACCATTTTAAGGCCCCACCTGGCCCACATGAGGACAAGACCTATGAACAGGCCTCTCCAGCCATGTGTCCCAAATTCCTGATCTTTTCAAGCCAGACCAGGATGCTCCAGAGCTCCTGGTGGAGGGGGGTCCTAAAGAGGCCTGGGGTGCTCTTTAGCCCCCCCATCTGTACCCAGGGCTGTCTTGGTGGCCTCCAGGTCCAAAGGAATGTCCAACCTCGTGGGCCTTCCCAATCCCCCTTGGGGGCCTCCCTCTGCCTGCAAGTGCAGACTGCACACAGACCCCCCTTCTCTCTCCCTGCTCCCACATGGCAGCCATTCTTAGCTTCCTGTCCATATTCGACAGACAATCACAGGGGTTTCTAACCTAATCATGGTTGGGAACCCCCTCAGAACTCCACTGGAAACCTCCAGGTACACTCCATCCTTCATTTCATATTCATGAGATCTGGGGCAAGTCTCTGTAAGGCTTTGCACCTCAGTTTCTTTCTTTTTTTTTCTTTCTTTCAGATTTTATTTATTTATTTATTTATTTATTTATTTATTTATTTATTTATTTGAGAGAGAGTGAGCACGTGCAAGCAGGAGGAGGCGCAGAGGCAGAGGGAGAGGGAGAACCTCAAGCAGACCCCCTCTGAGTGCAGAGCCCAACACGGGGCTTGATCCCATGACCCTGAGATCATGACCTGAGCAGAAACCGAGAGTCAGGCGCTTAACTGACTAAGCCACCCAGGCGCCCCTGCACCTCAGTTTCTCAAGTGCAACTTGGAGTTTGCATTTAGCTGCCCCTCCCCATCAGGAGGACAGTTATGAGGTCAGCATTTGCTGAGCGCCCAGCCCAGGGCCCAATAGCAGGAGGCCTTGCTAAACATTAGTTCCTTTCTCCTCGCCGCCTTTCACTCTTCCAACACTATTTAAGCCAGAGGAGAGCAAGCTGACCCTATTGCCCTGGGACAAAGGAACGATGGCCTTGATTCAAGGGCAAAGTACAGGAGTTTTTGATTAACTCAGAAACACCATTAACTTCCAGCAGCCCAGCTGTTGTGGGGTGGGGTTGGGAAGGGAGGGGAGGTGGCCGAGGGAAAATGTTGGAAGGACAGTGGGAAATTCAGAAATCCACAGGGGACCTGAGTGCAGGGAATGCTGAGGCCAAGGCCTTCTCCAGCCTGGACAGAAAAGTCTGAGGCCCTCCACTAGCCAGCCCCACCCGGGTCTGTCTCGGAGCCCCTGGGAGAAGGCCTTGGATGCCCCCTCCTCTGCCCCTGTCTTCCTCTCCCATTCCTGAATGCGTCAGTTGTCTTTCTTTCCTGAGCAAGGTCATCCTGGCTTTGGAGGGGAGGGGCTGCTCACCCTCTGGGTCAGTGCCCCTGTGGACAGAGCGCACTGGGGGTGGGGAGGGGGTGGGGTGGGGAGGAGGCCCTTCTCTGCCTCTAGGCCAAAGGACTGCCAACCTGCCCCAGGAGAAGGGCCAACTCTGCACTGTCCTTGAGACCTAACATTCCACCTGATAGCCTGGTCCAGCACAGTCCTCCTGATTTACTAACTTGAATCCTTCCCTCAAATCCAGTGAAATTCTTCAGGCTTCAAGGAGCTATTCATGATATCAAGTAAGCAGTTTGTTCTTCCCCTGGAGAATAAACCAAACTCGGGAAGATCCTAGCCTGCTTGTCTCCACCCTCTTTCACCAACTCCAGGCCGTCCCAGCCTCCTCCCCACCCAGCCACATGGGAAAATCTCCAGTTAGCCCTTCCAGTCATGTGAACGAGGCCACGATTCAAAGGCAGTGGGCAAGAAGGAGGCCACATGGAGCCTCCAGAAAGAACCAGCCCTTTGTGCTAGACTGGGGTCCGTGGGGGATGAGTGCATTTTTGGCGTATTTAGAAAGATTTCTTTTTTATAATGAGCAGCAGAGGAGGAAAGGGGAGGGAGAGACAGACAGGCCCAAGGCAGGACTTGGGAGAAGAGAGGGCCGGGAGGGAGGTGGAACAATGTCAAGGGAGCTAAGGGCCAGAAATGCGGACAGAGGGAGAAAAGGGCAGTTCTTGGGATGGATGGGAATGCTGATGGCGCTGGATAGAGGGCCGAGGAAAAGAAAGGTGCTCCTTTGTGTGGAGGCAGGGGGTGGATGAAACAAAGTGGCAGGATCTTACTTCCATTTTACACATGGGAAACCAGCCTCAGAGGGATGCCGGGTGACACCAACCAAGGCTGACTGAGCTCTCCTGCATGCCGGGTGCTGTGCTGGGTGCTTCGCCAGCCCTGCCTCAGCCAATCCTCACAACCAGCCAAGGGGGCCTGGGCTGTCATTATCCCCTAGAGACCACTCTTGATCCTGTAGAACCACACCTGGGTCCTTCCCTTCAGGGTCAGTTCAGAAGGTCCCACACAGACTTTGATAGAGCACATTTCCCATCTGACTCCTTTTTAAAATTTTTTAGATTTATTTATTTGAGAGAGAGAGAGAGAGTGAGCATGAACGGGAGGAGTAGAGGGAGAGGGAGACAGAGTCTTAAGCAGACTGCACTGAGCAGGGAGCTGAATTGGGGCTTGATCTCAAGACCGTGAGATTATGACCTGAGCCGAAACCAAGAGTCAGAGGCTCAACCGACAGAGCCACCCAGGCGCCCCCATCTGACTCCTTTTGAGAAGTGACAGACGTTTTTCTTTCTTCGAATGCTCTGTGCCCTCAAGAGCCTAAGAAACACCTCTCCCCCTGAGTTCTCTGGAGAGCAGACAGGAACAGGCGTCCTCAGAACCCCTGCCCCCGTGACCTCACCCTCTTGGGGTCCCTGGTTTTCACTTGGCTTGCTGCACCTCCAGTCCTGTTTACATACTTATTTCACCCAGGGATCGCCTTGACTGGCCTCCGGAAGCCTGACACCTGGCCCTGCGCGGGCCACAGCTGAACGATGGTCCAGGCGTTCCACAAATACTCAGGTTCATGCATTCACAGACATTTTTAGAGCACAGACTTGGTACTTGGAGCAGGCAAGGAGCTGGAGAACGAGGTACAGTCCCTGTTCTTGCGGAGCCCGACCTAGCTGGGGAGATGGATGAGTGATGGGGATGATTTCAGGGGCTTCAGGGCAGGTGAGGAGCCTGGGGAGGTGGCAGGAGGAGTGACAAGTCCCCGAGGGCTTCCTGGAGGAGGTGGAACAAAAAAGAGAATCTCGACTCCATCAAATTCTGGAGGATTCTCGTTTGGTATGCCCCTTTCCTTGCTCTCATCACCCATTAAAAAAACAATAGTTCATCCACTTGTTATTTTGTTTGCAAAAACCCTTATTGCTTGCCTAATGTGTGTCAGGCTTGGTGCTCATGTCCGGGAACTCACCAATGACTAAGACATCTGGAAGCTCCCAAACCAGCCAGGGAGCAGAGAAGCAGGCCAGCAATGACCTCACAGAGACCACCATGCCAGGGTAGTCCTCCCACTGGGCCCTCTCCCCCATTGCCATTTACCAAGGTTGTGGGGCCAGTAAGTGTGGGATCTGTGACTCCTCCTCAGTTCTCAGCCTTGGAGGCTCTGTTTTGGCTCTGACCAGCCTGGTCCCTGCAGGATTCAGGCTTACTGCCTGGGGGTGACTGTGCCAGGGGCTTGGCTGCCGGCTCTCCCCTAAGAAAGTGGGAACAGTGCACCTTGCCTCCCAGGCTACATGAGGAAGGTGCATCTGCTGGTTCCCTCGCTGCTTGGCTTCCCCGCAGGCAGGTGCAGCCCAGCCAGCAGCCGTTCTGGGAGCCCCTCCTACACTTCCTCACCTCCTTCCTCCTTCCTCCAGCTTCCCACTGCCTGCCCTCTCCTCATCTTTCACCCATCCCTCTCCCTGCTCCCCTACTCCTCCTACTCCGTTACCTTTCCCCTCCTCCTCCACCTCCGTCCCCTCCCTCCCCATGTCTCCCTCCACCCTCCCCCTTTCATCTTCTCCCTTCCTCCTCCTCCTCCTCCTTCTGCTTTGCTCCTTGGAGCTAATTGCTTGAAGGGTGAAGACCAGGTCGGCTAGTGAAAACTCGGATCCATCGCCATGGTGATGCTAATTCAAGCTGAGTTCAAAGGAAATTGTTCCAGTTAAAACTAACAAGCTGGAGCTGGGGCCCCAGAAAGGACCAGTGCCAGGAGGAGCGAGCCCCGAGCCCAGAAAAATAGGAAAAACAAACCCTTTGCAGCAAACCCTTTGAGCAAACCCTCACACTCACTCTTTCTGGGTCCTGTGCGCTGCCTGCACCTTCCAGACGTGCCCAAGCCCCAGGACACCTGAGAGGTCACTGCGGACAGCTCCCAGCCTCAGGCCCAAGCCCCAGCCTCCTGGAAAGCCCTCCCATAAAGTCCTTACACAATCTCCCTCAGCTGGTGGTTCTGGGCCTTATCCACCCTCGCCTGCCTTCCTTCTGAGAGTTCCTTCCTCATCACGCAAACCCCTCCCATTGCTTTTGAAGCTGGTGGTATCACCCCTACTCTTTGGGTGTCTGGGGAAGAGAAAGCTCACAGGAGGAGAACCACCCAGAGCTCCATCTGAACTCAGCTAGGTCCTGCTGGCTTAAGGGATGCCACCCCCTTGAACTGGGGGTGTTGCCTAAACAAGGAAAAGGGGAGCGTTCGGTTCCAAAGGGCCAGTGAGTAGCCTTCTGGGCTTTCGCTCAGTCCTCCTCCTCGGCTCCCAAAGCGTGGTCCCTGCCAGCTCACATCTGTTCCTCCCTCTCTTGCTCTGGTGGCCCACTCATGTTTCTTCTTTAAGTGCAGGAAGCATGTCTGTAGCATAGGACTGGCCCAGAGTGGGGTCTGGCTAACTGTTAGCTCCCTGTGGGAGTGCTGAATTGGAAACCCAGCCTCTTGGGGGGAGGTGAGTTGAGGTCCACCAGGTGAAGGGAACCCAAGCCCTCTGGAATCTCAGGGAGGCCAACTGAAGGCCTGCAAGAGGAGCCTTTCTTGGAGGACTTTGCAATTCTATTCCATGGGCAGAGGCCAACACCAGAATCCTGTCCTTGGCAATGCTCACCTCTTCACTCTGACCTTCCGGAAGACCTCACTCCCCCGCTCAAGCCTCAGGTTTTTGTTTTTTATCCTGAAATATCTGGTGATCTTTCCATGTACTAAAGAGATACTGGTGGACCAGGAGAAGATATTCCTTGAAGGCAAAGCCCGTGTAGGTGCTGGTAACCCAAAGCATGGGGCCAAGAAGCTCGTAGGAGAGCCTCATATTTAAAAGAATGAGTAACTTGGGGTCTGGCCACCCTCTGAGGGAAGGACACAGGGGGTCAGAAGGCTTCAGATCTGCTCTCTCCTCAGATGTGCTGGGAAACCTTGGGAAGCTTCCTTACCTCTTTGTTCCTTACTTTCTTCAGGTGTAACAAAAGGATGCCCCTCCCTGAGCTGCCTCACCCTCCCCAACCACGGGAAGAGAGAGTCATAAAGCTATAAATGCGCGGTAGCTTCCCCACCAGCATCCAGACCAGCATATCTCCCGGGCGGGGGCCCAGTGATGGTGAATTGAGGTTCATGCCTGGCCTGTGTCCTGCATACACTCTCTGGGAAGACCTCCCCACCCCACCCCACCCCCTAACTGTCATGAAAGGAGAGTTCAGTGTCTCTGGATTACCGAGGCAAAATCCAAGCAAGAAAGAGGAAGTGACTCAGCATGGGGGCTGGAGAAGGCTCAGGGCCAGGCCTCCCACTCCCTGGGACAGCTTATGCTGGTTTGTACTCAACTCCAGTGCCTTTCATCCCAGCATCTCAAAGCCCCTTTCAAGCTAAAGCAGCCCTGAGAGTTGGATCATTATCTCAATTAACAGGAGAAAGCTGAGGCCCCAGCACGGTAGAGGCAACTTTCCCCTGAATGAGGCCTTGACTCAGTGCCCAGCAAGCCCAGGACCTCCTAAACCTAGGCTTCTGACCCAGGCTCTGGGCTGCCGGGGTGTTGTAGAAGGAAGCAAGGGCTGGGCTGATTTCCCCTTGCCTGTCCCTGCACAAGGACTCAGAGGCTGTTTGCAGGGCTGGAATCTCCCAGAGGGCAGTGCAGTGGGTGCCCCCCATGCCACCATCTTTGTTGTTCATGGCCAGTCTGCACAGCTGTGCTTTTCTGAGTGGGAGAGAGAGAGGGTCCAGGCTGGGTGCACGGCAGTCATCAGAGATTCTTGGGAATAGGCTCAGCCGCCTTTGGGGAGACCTTCCATCCTGGGGGCAACATCACTAAAGCCCCAGGCCTTGGGGACCCGGAGCTGTTTTAGCCTGCTGACTCCACTGAGTTTCTCCCGTCTGTCACTGTTAGAACATGCATTGCAGCAAATCAGCCAATGCTCAATGAGGCTCTTGTGCATCCAACCTGAGACAAACAGATCAGAGTCTAGATTCAGCTGTGCAATCCTGGGTAATCGGTTTAAACCTCTCTGAACTTCAATTGCCTTGAAGACTTCTTGGCTCAGTGTCTAGAATGCAGGAGATCCCAGCTGTACTAATATTGCAAGAAGAACTGCAGAGCACAGGGGCTTACAAGAACCTTCCTTGTTTCCCTGCAGGGATGAAGCACAGAGAGATGATGTGGAAAGCTCCAGATCACACAGCCAGGAGGAGAGCCAGGCTGTCAAGGAGAAGCCTTCAAAGGGTGTCCATTCTTGCCCTTCTAGGCCTGGAGGAGGCAGCTTGCACGCTTGCTGACTCATGCCGAAGAAAGGCTGAGCGGTGGATCGCAGCAGGTGGAATAGGAGAGGGAGAGTGAGGGTGGGGTGTCGTGGGGAAGCCGGGGGCAGAGGAGAGTCTAGGATGTTGCACAAGGAAGGGGTGGGGAGGGAGGATCCATTTTAATGAGGCAGCAGAGGAGAGGGGCTGGCTCCCTGGACAGAGGCCGCCCACCCCCGTGATGCTAGGCCACGCTGCTGGGATCAAAGCCGCCCTGGGCATCATTCGCTGGGAATGGTGCAAGACCGCTGGGCCTGCTACCACCTCGGCTTCTCATGGGGCCTCCTTGATGGAATGGCCTTGGTCTCTGTCCTACCCAGCACCTTGCCTGCGCTTACTTCTGAAGAGGCCTGTTCCAGGCCCAGGTGCCCTCTCCGTGCCTCCAGCTTGGGTTGCTGACTCAGTCCACTGTGTGGATGCCCAGGGCCACCTGTGGCTGCCGACCGTCCACCTCATCCACGCCATGCTCCCTTCTCTGGCCCACGGTGTCTTCAGGGCCTCAGCACCAGCTCCGCCGCCCTTCGTCCTTGAGCATGGCTCTGGACTCAGCCAAGCTTGTCTGGCTCAGTAACCTCAGCGTCTGCCTCTCAGTTTTGCCCTTGGCCTTTGCCCCAGCTGGCAAACTGAAGACAGTGGGCCTGGCCCTTCCCCCACCCTGGACCTTCTCAAAGCTTCATTCCAGGTTGACCCCTCCAAGTCCCACCATCGGCCTCCCTGTGTTGAGCCTTCTTCCCCTCGGCTGCTGTGTCTGCGGTGGACCACAGGGAAGCCAGCCGGGGTCAGGAGGCTCAGGTCTGTCTCAGGCTCTCCCGTCCGGGAGAGGTCCTGGCACGGGAGATGGGGGTGAAGGCAGGAGGAGGCATGGCCACAGAGAGGCAGCTGGGAGAGTCCTCTTGCCAAGTCTGGAGGACACATTAGGGTGGGGATGGAAGGAAAGGATTCTCAAGAGGGAGGGGAGCTGGGCTTGATATCAAAATCGTAAGGAGAAAAGAATTTGAACTTTCTTCTGGGGTTTGTGAATTCTAGAGAATGGTTTCTTCAATAGGACTTCTTAGATGCTTATCGGAGGTTCTCGAACATTTTCCCATTAGGGCCTCCCTTTCTCCCTCTGCTCAGATTCCTCGACTCCCCCTCTCCAGCCTCTGGCTCCACATTTTTCTTGAGCTTTTTGCGGTCTTTGGATGGGCTTAACTTCCCGCATTTTGCAGATGAAAAAACCAGAGACTTAGAAAGATCTGGTGATTTACTTACCCACAGCCAGTAATGCTAGAGCTGGGAAACTGACCAGGTCCACCTGGCTCTGAAGCCTGTGCTCATTCCATTACCCCCTCATACAGATGCGCAGGGCGTGTGTGTGTGTGTGTGTGTGTGTGTGTGTGAGCTTCGTGCATTGGAGTGTATGTGATTTTGCAGAAATCCTTACAGGATTTTCTACTGGCCTCCCCTCTCCTCCCCTTCCTTTCCTTTCCCTTCTTCCCTCCCTCCCTCCCTCCCTCCCTCCCTCCCTCCCTCCCTTCCTTCCTTCCTTCCTTCCTTCCTTCCTTCCTTCCTTCCTTCTCTTCCCTTTCCTCCTCTCTCTCCCCTTTTGAGGGTGTAATGGGCTGTCTTTGTTCATGGCCTGTTTTCCTTCTAGGCATTAGAAGATCAGAAATGCTGGCATTTGCTTCCCTGCGTTTCAGGACATCCAGCATCCAGCCCTGGCTCGGGAAGAGGGAAATGCTTTTGTAACTCTTCCTATGCACAGTAGCAATCTCTGCACCAATCGTGGTGCCTGGATGAAAATAAAACATTTTTGAAAAAGGTAAAGTGGAGAAAGCAGGAGGGTCAGGAGGCCTGTGTTCTCGGCTTGACTTGGTCTTTTACCAATTATATGACCTTGGGCAAGTCTCTGAATTTCAGTTGCTTTTTCCTTAACTAGGCAATAGGGATAACAATACTATCATCCTCCCAGGAGTTGGATTAGAAGAGATAATGCACGTTAACACACTTGGCAGACTGTAAGGGGTCAAGTCATTGGTAAATGTCCACCAGGGGAATAAGGGATGTTTGGATGCACTCCCCCCCTCCCCCCACTAGCATCCCACTGGTGATATGGGAACAGTATACTCTCTGTACCCTGGTCAGAGACAGGATCTAGCTGGATGAACCATTCTAGATGATAACTATTATTATGGCAGAATGAACTACCTGGTAGCCTCCCCACTTTTAATCAAGGGGATATTAGAAATTAGAAGGAATCTAATTAGTCATTCGAGGTGCTGAGAACACTTAGCAACTGATGTGGTAACGCTTCTACTGTAAGCCAAGCTCAGGAATGAGTGATGCTTTCTTAGGTAAATTAATGCTGGAGTTATTGTTCTATAAGGGCAGGGTCAAAGACAAGCTAAGAGGGAAAATATCCCTTCCTCCTATGAGACCAGACTGTGTTGGCTCTGGGAAAAGACCAATTGCTCACCAGGACTGGAGACATGCTTGCTTCTTGGCTAATGAGGACATTGGCCACAGCTCTCCCATGGGAGACCCACTAACACCTACTGCCAAGAGGAGAGTCTTCATGAGCATCAGGCTAAATTTGAGGCCATAAATACGAGGGCTTTCTGTGGGGAAGGAAGGAGTAGGGACACTGGTCCTTGAAGGAAGGGACTTTAGGGAAAGGATGGGAAATTAAGAAGAGAGACAAAGAGATCTGGGGGGAAGGGGACAGAAGTGTATCTCAAGGCAGGTGGCTGTTTTGCCTCCTTTCTTTGTTGGTACTTGGAAATTAACAAGTTAACTTTCCTCTAAGGTTGTATTGCTATTAAGATCTACCTGATCCTTGAATGAAATGAACAAATCAACTTTGCATATCTCCATTTTAGTTCTCTGTTTGACCTGAGACACTCTCTGGGAAGAAGGCACTGAGAAAAGGACAGAACTCTTTCCCCATCTTCACGCAGGGAATTTTGCTGAGATGAGACTAGAGGGCACTGGCTCCTGGTGGGTTACCAGGTAGAGTTACCATGGTTACTGACAGCAGAAGAGGGATGCAGGGGCCAGTAGTTGGCAATGACCACTCTACCCTACTCATTCAGTAGAGAGACTGAGTTCCCTGAACGCTGCTCGTAGGCTGGCAAGGAATAACTTCTGAGAAACCCGAGTAACATCATATGCTCAGAGTCTAGATACAAATATTCCTGAATACTCACTCTAGCTGTAGATAGTTGGGTTGGAAACAGACCCAATAGCTCATCTTGTTCCTCCTCCCCCTGTCTTAGGCAGACGTTTTAAAAAATATTTTATTTATTTATTAGAGAGAGCGAGCACAGAGGGAGAGGGAGAAGCAAACTCCCTGCTTAGCGGGAGCCCAATGAGGGGCCCAATCCCAGGACCCTGAGATCATGACCCAAGCCAAAGGCAGCTGCCTAACCGACTAAATCACCCAGGCGCCCCCAGAGTAACTTTTCATATATTGTTGTCTTACTGTCTTATATAGATTACTTACCCAGTATCTCCAGGAATCTCCAGGAATCATGAGACTATGTACCCCTCAATCCCTCCATCCATTCATCCATCCATCCATTCATCCATCCATCCATCATTTATTGAAAGATAAGACAAGGATCCTTTCCTTTAAGAACTCATGGTATAGTCTTTTCAGAGGTTCCAGTGCCTAACAGGAGTAATTTCTAATGTCTAATTTACATATCTAATATCATCTAATGTATAAGTTCTAATGTATAATCTCATGTCTTCCTGTTGTAAATAAAGATAAAGGTAAGATGCTCATTCACTTCTCCATAGATTCGTCCTACAAATATTTTTGCGGTGTCTTCTGTTCAGAGTCTATTGGCAGACACCCCTCTATTTTGGACATCCTGCTTGCTTTTCAAGCACGCTAGGTACATTCCAAGATGGGGAAATGAGCTAGCATTAACAATGTGGTCAAGTAAGGCTCAGTCGTAACTCTACATATTCAGACAAAATGGAGCTCCCACAATTCCTTCTGTTTAAGGATCTCAAAATATCTAAGAGCATGATCATTTCCCAGAGGGAGCAATTGTGTGTTGAGGGTTTCATCCAACTGGCATAGGGCAGGCCTCAGAATTCCTAATCATTGGCCATGAAACCTTTTCCAAAGGAGAAGGTAAGCAAGGCTGGTCTTTTTGCCTCTGTCTCAACCTGCCCCCCCAGCCCTTCCCTTGGGTTCCCACTCCCCTCCCCTTGGATCCTCTCAGCTTCCACACCTTCTTCTAGAAGGAAAGAGGGTGGAAGGAGGTGGGCTCAAGAGTGGGACAGGAATACCCCTGGAACATTCAGGCTCTCTCCATTCATCAAAGGGGGGCTAGCTGGTTGCTGGAAGGAGTGGGGGTGGGGAAGAGAGGGAGAGGGCTCTTCAGGCTGGGAAAGATCCAGAACTCTCATTAATGTCTGACACCTCCAATAAAAGCTGCATATTCCCCAAAAGCAATTTTTGAAAATCCTAGGCTCTTTGAAGCTTGGTGTTTAACTGCCACTCCTTCCAGCACTTAATAGGAAACCAAGCCCCTTGGCTTGCTCCCACGGCTCCCACCTGGGGCAATTTCCCTTCTCTAAGCATTTGAGGGCCTTGTATGCCTCTTCCAGCCGGGCATGAAAGGGAGGCCTTGGGCCTCACAGAATGAAGGGTGGCTGCCCCCAGGGGCTGTGGCTCCAGTGGAAACATCCTTCTGGCCTGGTGTGGGTCACAGCTGGGTGGGAAGGAAGCAGAGGTAAAACTTTGGAAATTGGAAAGGGGATGGGGTTGAGGGATGTAGCTGAGTCCAAGCAGTTATTTTTCTAGACTGCCTCTTTTTTTCTTCATTTAACTGGATAAGCAGCACATATACAAATGCTAAAATAGGACGATACTGAAAAGTAAGTCCTCTGTTACCACAGACCACCTGCCTCCCAACTGGGAAGCAACTACTATTAACAACTTTTTGTGTATCATTCAGAGATTTTCTGTGCTTTATATGCATCTCCTTTTTTTGGTGGTAAATAGGAACGTATTATACATACTCTTCCATATATGACTTGTTCTTTGACTTTTTTTAAGTAAGCTCTATGCCCAATATGGGGCTCGAAATCATGACCCCAAGATCAAGAGCTACACGTTCTACTGACCCCCCTGACTTAACAGTGTATCTTAGAGATCATATATTCATTTATATACGCATAAACATCTATTTCATTCTTTGGTATTATATAGTATGGATGTACCATAATGTATTTACCCCAACAATGATAGTTGTTAGTTATTACAAACAAAACTGTAATGGACAGCCTTCTATAAACACATCTGTGGGAATCTAAGAGGGGTAGATTTGTAGAAGAGGAATTGTGTCAGAGAAATATACCTCGGGGTGGGAGACAATCCTCAGGCTGTTTTCTGCCTAGCCAAAACTATATCCAAAGTGGTGGGAGAATGGGTTGTCAACCCTGCATCCCTCCCCCTTACCCATCTGGGACACCGGGGCGTTGGGGGGGAATACTTCCCCCAAGGGTGATAAGAAATCATCTCTTGCTTTAGGATGTGAGCTGTTTTTTTGTTTTTGTTTTCCAGAATGGCCCCTCCCCGTAATGATGTTTGCTTAGGCTGACCACTGCTTGCTTCCCCTGAGCAGAGCCACATTGAAGGGGGACTGTGGGTGCCAGTGGGTGTCAGGTGGGCTCCTCCTCAGAGCAGGGCTGCTGGCTGGCCTGCCCCCGGGGGGCTCCATGGGCTTCCCAGCTCTGGTCACACAACTGCAATCATATGCATGGTGGATCTAATTTTTCAAAGCCTTTTGCACTCAACATTTCATTTTGTTTCAGTTGTGAGGGAGGCCAAACAGGTATTGTTGGTTAGGAAGGAAAACTGAGACCCAGAGAGGCTGGGTGCTGCAGTGTTGTCATGAAAAGGAACAGGTTCAAGAGTTGGGGGTCTAAGGTTCAAGTCCAGCACTGAGCGGTTAGCTGTGTGGCCTTGGGCCTCTGTGGAAGTGTTTGGACAGGATGGTCTCCGAGCTTCACCAACAGGGATATGGCTGGATTACTGTCTAAGGTCTGCAGTTAGCTCGGGGCCAAGCTGGCTGCTCGTATTTCGCTGGGCCACGTGGTAGTTCACCCATCGCACAGTGGCTCCTGGCTGGTACCCCTGCTGATGTCGCTTCTGTAGAGAGAACAGAGGGTCTCTTTCTCCTTTGAGTGGTGGCACATCCTCCCAGACTCCTCAGGGGGTGGGCACTGTGGGGCGTGGAGGGGAGGGTACCGTCCTGTGGGCAGGAAGGCACAGCAGGGGCGGGAGCTGATGTAGTTGGTTCAGGCTGCTAGGGAAGAGGCCCCACCCCGACCCCTTTCAGAGACACTATGGGGAGAGCCCCCTTCCCCTATAATTCATGCCATTTGCCCCCTATAAAACCAACCAATCTCCAGAGTCTGACTCTCCAGATGGCCTTGGGACCTAATCAAAGCCAGACCCCTTCTCTGGCCTCTTCCTCTCCTACTGGTCTGTTAATAGCCTACAGCCTTCCAGCTCCAGGCCCCCTTAACCCCTTCGTCCCTGGCTTCCTCTCTCCCCCTGGGAACTCTGTTCTGCTTCCCTTTCAAAACCCCTGCACTACGGTCACACAGAGGGAACCATTCCAAAGCCGAATGTGATTTCTTGGCAGAATTGCTAGGTTGGGATCCGGCGGCCCAGTCTTCTCCCCTGCGGCCACCACTAACGTGCTGTGTGGCTTGTGGGGCCTCAGTTTCCCTATCTTTGGCAACCAACGTTTAAATTGTAATAAAAAGCTTACATAATATTTTTCACCAAAGCTTACATAATATTTTTCACCTACTTAACCTCACTTAATCTTCCAAAAGGAGATAACTATGGCTCTTCTAATTACCCTCCCAGGGAGAAGTTCATGAGAACCTGGGTTGGGGGAGACTAGAAAGCAGTACCCAGGTCACCGGTTACTGGGCCAGACTGGGGAGGGGTCGCCAGAGCAGGTGGCATGAGCCTCTCTCCAGGCTGGTCAAGGCCCACCGGGTGTGTGTGTGTGTGTGTGAGCATGCGCACACGCAGGATTTCCTAAAAGCTCCTTGCACCATGATTCTCGAGTTGCTGACAAGACACAGAGGGGGTGCTGGAACCTGAGGAGGTCACCCACCACCCAGGGGTCCACAGAATGCCACATGGAAAACAACACCTTCTGCTCCAGGCCACTCAGCTCAACCCAGTAAGGTGGGGTGTGGAGGGTGACTTACCTTGTGCTTGCAACAGTCTACAGGACCTTCTCCCCTGAAGACCAAACAGGGGGAAACATGCTAACTAGTAGCAGGAAGGATTTAGGCCAGACCCATGAAGGGCTATGTCAAAGGCAGCCAGGGCCCTGGGGTGGCTGGTCAAGCAGGGGCGTGGAGACACCCTGTGGTCGGAACGAGGAACCACAGTCTGGGTCCCTTAAAAATGTGATGGGGCCGCCCCCTGGGTGGCTCAGTCGTTAAGCGTCTGCCTTCGGCTCAGGTCATGATCCCAGAGTCCTGGGATCGAGCCCCACATCAGGCTCCCTGCTCTGCGGGAAGCCTGCTTCTCCCTCTCCCACTCCCCCTGCTTGTGTTCCCTCTCTCACTGCTTCTCTCTCTGTCAAATAAATAAAGAAAATCTTCAAAAAAAAAAAAAAAAAAAAAAGGTGATGGGGCCAAAGGGGAATGAGCCTTACTTGAGTTCTCACCTGTGCTGGGCAGGTGCTTCCCACCTGAGATCTCATCTGCTGAACACAGAAGCTCTGGGAGGTAGAGAGCCCAATGCCTCCTTCAGTGTGGGACTGTCCACCTTCTACCTCTGCCATTTACCAGCTGCGTGACCTAGGCAGCTTACGCAACCTCTTGGACCCCGTGAAATGGGATACTTCAGAGGGTTGCTGCAGGGCTGAGGGCAAAGTGCTTACCCTTACATCTGGCACATGCTAGGAAGCAAATCAAGGTTGGCGACTTGTAGAGGGGTTCTGCCAGGCCCACCGTCCCGAAGCTAGCACAGACCTACAGAGCACATGCTCAACAAGGCTTTCTGCCACGCTCCCCCACGAAAAGCAGTGGACTGGGGACTGTTGAGTGTTTATTCCTGACATGAAGTAGGTGGGAGCTAGAGCTCATCTCGGCCACGGGGGGCGGGGGGGGGGGGTGGTAGCAAGAGAGCTGATTGGCCACACCTCATTCTCTGGCCAGCCCAACTCAGGCCACTGAGGCAGAACCGGAGGTGGGAAGAGGTGGGTTGCCAGCGCTCCTGTTTCCCTTCTCTGCCACTTCCCCTCCATTCACCCAGGACCAGGCACCTGGAGCAGATGTGGGGCATTTCCCTTCCATTTTAAAGAGGAGATCATTGGCTTGGTGAATCCAGGCGACCTGGGCAAGAGGGGACCGGCAAAGGGCAGCTTGAGACGGAGCTGTGGGACGCCCTTCTGCATCCCTGGGCTCAGGCACTGCTCCGACTGCCCTGTCTCCAGACTAGGGCTCGGGTGCGGGTTGTGCCTCCTCCAAGGACTCTCAGACCCGGCCCCCCCTGCTTTGGCCTTCCTCAAGGCCCTCCCTGTCCTACTGGGACTGCTATAGCAGGCTCCCAATGGCACCCACTTTTCTTCCACACTGTTCTTGGTTCTCCAAGGAGACTCACTAGGGGATTGTTCATGAGAAGAGGGTGAGTGTAGCCTTGTGCATCTGGCGCCTGAGCTGTGTTCAGGAGAGCTGCCTCTGCTACCTCCCCTCGCTTTCTCTTTTCCCCCTAAAAGGGACAGCAGGGTTGTCTCTTCCTCCTCTGGAGCCAGCTGGGCAGGATAGGCGGCCAGGGGGTGGGTCCTGCTTTGATTCCCGTCCCTGGGTGTGGGTGTGGCCTGGCTGGGCTGGGATCCTGTCCCCAGGGACCAGGGTAGGACCTCACCTTGGAACATGCTAGAGCCAGCCCCAGGAGGCCAGGCCCCCAGGCCAGCATCTTAGCACACAGGCCCCAGCTGCTTCCCTAGCTCCCCGCTGCAGGGACCTGTCACAATGTGACACTGGCAGGGCCAGTCTGCATGTCGACGTGTTCCTGCATGTCTGTGATGGATAAGGGATTCCAGGATGTGGCCCCGATATGCCAGATTGCTCGGCCTAATGGGTCAGTCCCAGAGCTGGTCAGGCTGAGCTGTAGGGCATCAGTCCAGTATCTGGTTGCCAGGCTCCTGAACCTCAAGGAACGGCCAGCTGGATGTCAAGTCTGATGTTCGAGAACACTTCCCCTCCTCAGCTTTATGACAACCTTCCCTGGGCCAAGGGCAGGGAGGAGAGTGGAGAGGCAGCCTTCATCACCTCTCAGGTCAGAACCTGATGAGTGAGTTAACGTCAGCAGGAGGCATTGCGGTTGGATACCAGGAGGGACTTCCTGGGTGGAAGATGGATCCATGATGGCACAGAAACCATCTCTGTCTGGGCCACCTTCAGTGGTAAGGGCAAAGGAAGGGAACTATTTCCTGGGGTGCTCAGATGACCACCAGAGGCTGGTCCCCTCCGTGCAGAGCCTGACTCTGCTGTCCTGATGGACACTGTGGACACAGCGGGCAACCGAGGCTTTGCTTAGTCCTCAGCTCTTAAATGTCCAGCCCAAGTCCCAGCCGTTCTTGGTTACTGTGTAACCAGTGGGCCTCCCCGGGGTTCTTGTCTGCTCTGCCCATGTGCCCCGACCTCAGCGATGAGGGCGTTGATCCAAGGGCGAGCTGGGCATCTTAGGTTGAGTGAGGCTGAGGTTACCGCTCACCCTTCCAGGAGCTCAGAACGTGAGATGCTGCCTCAGCCCCACCATGACTGCTTCCTCGCCACCAGCCATTCCCACGTTGCAGTGCTTGGGGGCCCGTCGGTCAGGGTGGGCTCTCTGCCCTGGAGCTGGCCAGTTAGAGCCCAGGGAGCTCAGGGGAACTCCCATGAGAAATGCATTTTATCTATCCAGCTCTGCTGCACCTGCTCACTTCTGGCTGCACGATCCTGGGCAGGTGGCCTCCCTGGGCCCCAGATTCTTCATCAGGCCCCCGCCCCCATGGCAGAGGATACTTGTGAGCATTATATGAGTATATTTGCTCATTCAGTAAGCCTTTGCAATCCTGCGCTGTGCTGGGTGGTCATTGGTGTTAGGGATGGGAAATGAATTAATACTACATGATGGCTGCCTGCAAAGAGGGAAGGGGACCCAGGGCAGGGAAGCAGACCCAGAGACAGAAACCGAGACACTTAATGAATGGGGCTCAGCATAGAGCCCAGTACAAAACACACCACCCGCAGATACTAGCTGCACTGCCGCTTAAAACGGGCACCATCTTTATCTTTCCGGTGACCTGGCTGGACGGTGGATTTCAGAACAGCCCTTAGCCGCCTTGCTCAGGCTGGGCCTCGTCCTCCCCACGCCCCTCCTCCCATGCTCCACAGAACCTCTGGAGCTCAGGCCCCTGCCACCCCCAGATGCTCACTCTTCACCGAACTCAGGTCCCCTATCCGCCGGCTGCCGGGAGCCCGAGGGCAAACACAAGGCCCATTCCAGCGTTGGGCATGAAACAGGCCTTTGTGGGGTGGGGGGGCGGAAACAGCCATCAAAGCCGAGCGAGCCGGGGCAGGCCCGGGAGCGCTGAGAGCCTGGGCGCCGCCGGCTTCCCACCCTCCCAGCTCCCAGCCGCCGCCGCCGCCGCACCGGCCCGGCCTCGCCACACGGGGGCGCCCGCGCGCCCGGGCCCGTCCCCTCCGCTTCCATCCTTCCCACGTTCCACTTCATTAAGATGCACACTACTTTGTAGCGCTTTCCCGCTTTAGGGAGCACTTTCACCGGAGTTACTTAATCTGCACCACAGACTGAGGGGGTATTAGGATGGCACTCAGAGCATTCGTCACCTAAGGATGCCATTCATTCAATAAGCTTCTGCTGTGTGTTACGCTCTGAAGATGCACTGGTCCAGCCAGACTTTGCAGGCTTTGGACCATCTTAAGGACTTGGGTCTTTACCCAAGAGAGAGATGGGAAGTCATGAAGGGACTTCGGTTGGGCAAGCATGTGAAGGAAGGAGGTGAATGCAAGATCAAATTTGTTTCAGAAAGTTCCCTCTGGCTGCCTAATGGAGAATGAATTGGAGTGGGTCAGAGTCACTGTGGGGAGCGCAGCAGGAGGCTCCTGACAAGTCCAGGGTGGTGATGGGGACAGGGTCACACAGATGCAATATCCAAGATGACATGTGTATGTGGGATTCAGCCCTTGGTCCAGCCCCTCCTCATTTCTTGTACCACCTCAAGCCACCATGTGCCAGGCTAGATCCCGTGTCAGGCCTTCAAAAGGGAGCAGTACCTACTATGTGTATGTGTGTGTGTGGGGGGGAGGGGTATCACTGAAATCTGTAGTGTGTCCATTGCTTTCACAACCTGAAGCTTGATTCTGTCAGTGCAACTGGAGGCAATCTATCTCCAGGAAACCAATTCATGATAAACAAACTTACAGGAGACTGAAACAGGAAGCATAATATCAATGCAGTATATAAGATTCTCACAGGTTGTAAGACATCCTCACACCATATTTGGCAGACTCAAATATTGAGGACACACACACACACACACAGCTGTACCAAGAAAGTTAGCTATTACCGTAATGAATGTGCAGCTATTACCGTAAAGCATGTGTAATATTTGGGTCTACCAAATATGGCGCTTCTCTGGGATGCTGATTAAGTTTTGAGGTTTCTCTGTGGGCTTGTATTCAGAATACATGATGGTTCATCCAGTGTTGTAAAGTGTCACCAGGAAGTCCTTAGTGAGACCCAGTGAATTCCCCCTGTCCTCCAATAGGACCTGCTTCCCTAGTGCCTGAAATGTCCCCTGTTCTCCCCCAGGAGAAATATGATAGGTCTCCTCCAGGAACTGCTGGATCTCATGGAAACATTCTATCTCTTCTTTTTTGGCCATCCTGCTACTCCATTACTTCTTGATTACCACAGTGTCAAACCTATCAAAACACACATAAAATGAAATAGAAAATCAAAAGAGTCCTATACCTATCCAGTACATTGAATTTGTTACAGAAAACTTCTCCACAAAGGAAATACCAGGCCCAGATGGTTTCACTGTTTATCAAACACTTAAGAAATAATACGAATACTATACAAAGTCTTTCAGAAAATATAGTGAGCAGAAACATTTCTCAAGTCTTATCAGGGTCCAACATAACCTTGAGACAGAAATTTGACAAAGACAAGAAAATTATAGGCCACTATCTCTCATAAACATATATACAGTGAACCCTATTAAAATATCACCAGGATTTTTCACAGAGCTAGAACAAACAACCCTAAAATTTGTATGGAACCACAAAAGAACCTGAATAGCCAAAGCAATCCTGAAAAAGAAAAACTGGAGACATCATGATTCCAGATTTCAAGCTCTATTACAAAGCTGTAGTGATCAAGACAGTATGGTACTGGCACAAAAGCAGACACATAGATCAATGGGACAGAATAGAAAATTCAGAAATGGACCCACTACTATATGGTCAACTAATCTTCGACAAAGCAGGAAAAAATATCCAATGGAAAAAACACAGTCTTTCAGCAAATGGTGTTGGGAAAACTGGGCAGCAACATGCAAAAGAATGAAATTGGACCACTTTCTTACACCATACACAAAAATAAATTCAAAATGGATGAAAGACCTAAATGTGAGACATGAGACCATCAAAATCCTAGAGGAGAACACAGGCAGCAACCTCTTTGACTTCAGCTGTAGCAACTTCTTACTAGACACGTCGCCAGAGGCAAGGGAAACAAAAGCAAAAATAAACCATTGGGACTTCATCAAGATAAAAAGCTGCACAGAGAAGAAAACAATCAACAAAACTAAAAGGCAGCCTATGGAATGGGAGAAGATATTTGCAAATGACAAATCTGATACAGGGCTCGTATCCAAAATCTATAAAAAACTTATCAAAGTCAACACCCAAAAAAACAAATAATCCAGTTAAGAAATGGGCCAAAGACATGAACAGACACTTTTCCAAAGAAGACATCCAGATGGCTAACAGACACATGAAAAGATGCTCAACATCACTCATCATCAGCGAAATACAAATCAAGACCACGATGAGATACCACCTCACACCCGTCAGAATGGCTAAAGTCAACAACACAAGAAACAACAGGTGTTGGTGAGGATGCAGAGAAACGGAACCCTCTTACACTGTTGGTGGGAATGCAAGCTGGTGCAGCCACCCTGGAGAACAGTATGGAGGTTCCTCAAAAAGGTAAAAATGGAATTACCCTATAATCCAGCAATTGTACTATTAGGTATTTACCCAAAGGATACAAAAATACAGATTTTAAAGGGTACATGAGCCCCAATGTTTATAACAGCATTATCAACAATAGCCAAACTATGGAGAGAACCCAAATGTCCATAGACTGATGAATGGATAAAGAAGATGTGGTATGTGTGTATATACATATATGTGTGTGTATACACACACACACACAATATTACTCAGCCATCAAAAGAATGAAATCCTGTTTGCAACGACATGGTTGGAGCTAGAGTGAATTATGCTAAGTGGAATAAGTCAGTCAAAGAAAGGCAAATACTATATGATTTCACTCGTATGTGGAATTTAAGAAACAAAACAAGTGAACATATGGGAGGGGGGTAAAAGAAAAAAAGGGAGAGGGAAACAAACCATTCAAGAGAATCTTAAAGACAGAGAACAAACTGAGGGTTGATGGAGGGAGGTGGGTGGGGGATGGGCTAGAAGGGTGATGGGTATTAAGGAGGGCACTTGTGATGAGCACTGGGTGTTGTATGTAAGTGATGAATCAATGAATTCTGCTCCTGAAGCCAATATTTCACTGTATGTTAACTAAATAGAATTTAAATAAAAATTAGAAAGAAAAAACCCCATATATACAAAAGTCTTGAAAAAAATATTTACAAATTGAATCCAACAATATATATAAATATGTAAAAAATGTATTAAAATATTCACAAGTTGAATCCAACAATATATAAAACATATCTGACTATATAAGGTTTGTCCACTTCATATTTGTAAATCTATTATTATAATCCACCTCATTTACAGAATAAAGGAGAAAATTCATGATTATTTCAATAAATGTGCAAAAAGCATTTGACAAAATCCCACCTGTTCATGATAAAAACTCTCAGTAAACTAGGAAAATAAGAGACTTTCTCAATCTGATAAAGGGCATTTTATGAAACCTACAGCTAATATCATCCTTACTGGCAAAAAAGTGAACACTTCCCCATAAGAGCAGGATGTCTACTTTTACTAGTTCTCTTCAACACTGTACTGGAGATCATAGTCACTGCAAAAAGGCAAGAAAAATAAATAAAAAATATAAATTTTGGAAAGGAAGAAGTAAAACAGCATGTTTTCACAGATGACATCATAGTTTATATGGATAAAAACCTTCCTAGAACTAATAAGTGAATCTGGTAAAGTTGTAGGACACGAGGTCAATATAAACATGTACATTGTAATTTCACATACTAGCAGCAAAAAATTGGAAAACAAAAAATTCCACTTATTATAAATAACAAAATGTTTAGGAAAGCCCTTAATGAAAGATATGCAAGAACTGTGCACTGAGAATTATGAAACATTGTTAAGTGAAATTAAAGAAGACCTATGGATGCCTGGGTGGCTCAGTCAGGTTAGTGTCCAACTCTTGGTTTCAGCTCAGGTCATGATTTCATGGGTCTTGGGATCTACCCCCAAGTTGGGCTCCATGCTCAGCAGGGAGTCTGCTTGAAGATTCTCTCCCTTTGTCCTTGCCCCACTCATGAGCAAGTGAGCATCCGTGTGCATTCTCTCTCAAATTAATAAATAAATCTTAAAAAAGAAGACCCAAATAAATGAAGAGATATACAATATTTGTAAAGACTCAACATTGATAAGATGTGATTTTTGCCAAATTAATCTGCAGATTTAATGTAATTCCCATCATAATCCTAGAAGGCTTTGTTGGTAGCATTTTATAGGCTTATTCTGAAATTTATGTGGAAGTTCAAAAGAACCAAAATAATCCTGAAAAAGAAAAGCAAAGCTTAAGAATTTATGGTAGATCACTGTAAAACTTACTATAAAGCTGTAGCAATCAAAGCCGTGTTGTATTGGCATAAGGATAGACAAATAGATCAATGAAACACAAAAGAGCTTGTAGAAATAGACTTATACTTACTCAGCTAATTGATTTTGGATGGAGGTATCAAAACAGTTCTATAGAGAAAAGAAAACCTTTCAACATGTGGTGTTGAAACATTGCACATCTTTATCTAGAAAAAAAAGTAAGCCTTGACTACTGAACTTTATACCATATATAAAAAAAAATTAGAGTCTGTTGGATCACAGACCTAAATATAGCAATTAGAACTATAAAGACTTTGGGGCACCTGGGTGGCTCAGTCGTTAAAGCGTCTGCCTTCGGCTCGGGTCATGATTCCAGGGTCCTGGGATCGAGCCCCATGTCTGGCTCCTGGCTCAGCTGGGAGCCTGCTTCTCCCTCTCCCTCTGCCTCTCCCCTGCTCATGCTCTCTCTCTCTCTGTGTACCTCTCTGTCTCGAATGAATAAATAAAATCTTTAAAAAAAAAAAAGAACTATAAAGACTTTTTAAAGCAAGCATAAGAGAGAATATTTTTGAAATCCAAAGGTAGACAAAGAAGTCTTGAACAGGACCCATAAGTCAATAACCATAAAAGAAAAAAATAATAAATTAGCTTTCATTAAAACAACAACAACTAAAACTGTGTTTATCAATAAATATTTCTGCTTTCAGTATGATGGAGTAACAGGGACCAGATCTACCATGACACCCTAAACAATTAAAGAGCCGGACAAGGGCGCCTGGGTGGCTCAGTTGGTTAAGCAACTGCCTTCGGCTCAGGTCATGATCCTGGAGTCCCGGGATCGAGTCCCACATCGGGCTCCCTGCTCGGGGAGGAGCCTGCTTCTCCCTCTGACCCTCCCCCCTCTCATGTACTCTCTCTCATTCTCGCTCTCTCAAATGAATAAATAAATCTTAAAAAAAATAAATAAATAAAGAGCCGGACAAAATACATAATAAAAGATTTTTTTAGATACTAGACAACAGTCAGTACAGGGCCATGATCCTTGAGAAGAGGGGAACAAATGAAGTGAACCTTACAAATACTTCAGTTTATTTCCTGGGGGGAGCTTCCAGATTACAGAACAGGGAGAGAGAGGCTGAATAGAGCCTAGTGTCCTCATTGAATTGAGGAGAAAGTGACTGGTGTAGAAGGGAGCCAAGGTGGTGGACTTACAGGCAGGGTGCCAAAGAAGAGGAAGCTACACAGAAAGAGAGAGCTCTGGAGATCTGCAGAGGGGTCCCTTCAGTCTTCGACTGGTTACTGATCTATACTATGTGAAAGGAAATGGCCCAAAACCGGGGAAAGGAGTGAGCAGAACAAGTTCTGGAGTCCACACAGAACTTGGAAGTTGTTATCCCTCTGGCCAGAGTGGAGAGACCTTATAATGGGACATTGGCTAGAATGCTCAGAAGGGCATTGCCTTAGGAGTGGGGCTAAATTAACCCTGGTCTAAAGGCAGCTGTGGATCCACTTTAATGAAGCTTAAACACAAGGCTTAAAAGGCTCCAACTGCTTACAAGTTAAAAAGCACACAACAAAAAGCACACAACAAAAACCACCACCCAACACATAAAATTTACAATGCCTAGCATTTAATAAAAATTTCTAAGTATAAATGAATTAGGAAAATACAACCCATAATCAGGAGACAAATCAACCAATAGAAAAATATATACAATAAAATTAGCAAACAAGAATGTTAAAAGAGGTATTATAAAGATGCTGCACAGGTTCCAGAAGGTAGAGGAAGACACGAACATAATGTGAGAGAAATGGATAATATAAAAAGACCCAAATGGAACTTCCAGAGATGAAAATGTAATATCTGAAATAAAAAATACATAGGAAGGGATTACTAGCAGGTTATGTACTGCAGAAAAAAGGATCAATGAACTTGAAGATCCAGCAATATCAATTATTCAAAATGAAGCCCAGCGAGAAAAACACTGGGAAAATATGAACAGAGCTTCAGTGATCTATGGAACAATGGCAAGCAGTCTAATATGCATGTAATTAGAGTCTCATAAGGGGGCAGGAAAAAAGTGTTTGAAAAATTCATGACTAAAATGTTTCCAGATTTGATAAAAAGCTTAAGACCACAGATCAAAAAAAACCCCCAATGAACCCAAGTAGAATAAAAATAAGAAAAACGACATCAAGACACATCAGCAAACTATGAACAGAAGACAATTTACACAATCTGAAAAAAAGACTTCTATAAAAAACCTACAGCTAGGGGCACCTGGGTGGCTCAGTCATTAAGCATCTGCCTTCGGCTCAGGTCATGATCCCAGGGTCCTGGGATCGAGCCCTGCTTCGGGCTCCCTGCTCTGTAGGAAGCCTGCTTCTCCCTCTCCCACTCCCCCTGCTTGTGTTCCCTCTCTCACTGTGTTTCTCTCTGTCAAATAAATAAATAAAATCTTAAAAAAAAAAAAACAACAACTTACAACTAACATCATACTTGGTGAGAGATTAATTGTTTTCCCTCTCAGATCAGGAAGAGGCAAGGATATCTGTTATAACTATTCCCCCTACCCCCATTTTACTGAGATATAATTGCCATATAACATTGTATTGGTTTAAGGTATATAGAATAGTGATTTGATAAATATAAATATTGCAAAATGATTACCACAATAAGTTTAGTGGACATCCACCACCTCACATGGTTACAACTTTTTTTCTTTGATGAGAGCTTTTAAGATCTACTCTCTTAACAATTTTCAAATATAGAATACAGTATTATTAACTATGGTCACAATGTTGTGCATTACATTCCCAGAACTTATTCATACTATAATTGGAAGTTTGTACCTGTTGACCACTTTCTCCCATCTCCCTTACTCCTGCCATTACAACTTTTCCATTCAACAGTGTACTAGAAGTCCTAGCCAATGCAATAATTTAAGAAAAAGAAATAAAGGGTATGTTGTTTTGAAGGGAAGATCCAAAATTGTCTTTATTTATAGCCAACATGATTTTTTTTGTTTAGAAAATCTTAAGGAGCCCATAAATAAGCTAGGGTACTAAGGACTAATAAGTGAGTTTAGAAAGGTTGCAGTATCCAAATTCAATTTAGAAAAATTAGTTGTATTTCTCTATATTAGAAATTAACAACTGGAAAATTTAAATTAAAAATAACATTTACAATAGCATAAGAATGTGAAATACTTAGGGACAAATTAGCAAAATTTATATAGCTGCTAAAAACTACAGAATACTGCTGGCAGAAATTAAAGAAGATCTAAATAGAGAGATATGCCATGTATGTGGACAGAAGATTTGATATCGGTAAGATGTCTATTCTCCCAAATTGATCTACAGATTTTACGTACTCCTAGCCAAACTCCCAGTAGGTGTTGTGAGAAATTGACAAGCTGATTCTAAAATTCATATGGAAATGCAAAGCACTATAATAGCTAAAATAATATGAAAAACAAAGAACAAGGTTGGAGGAATTACTACCTGGTTTCAAGACTTACAGTGAAATTACAGTAATTAAGATAGTGTCTTATGGTATAGAGTAGACATTTAGATCAGTGGAACAGAACAGAGAGTCCAGAAACAGACTTACATGTAGATGGTTAATTGATTTTCCACAAAGGTGCCAAGGTAATTCAGTGGAGGAAATGATAGTTTTTTTCAACAAACAGTGCTGCTGAAACAGCTGAATGTTCAAATAAATAAATAAATAAATAAATAAATAAATAAATATTAAAAAGAAAGAAAGGAAGAAAGAGAGAAAGGAAAGAAAGAAAGAAAGAAAGAAAGAAAGAAAGAAAGAAAGAAAGAAAAAGAAAGAAAGAAAAAGGAAGGAAGGCACCTGGGTGGCTCAGTTGTTAAGTGTCTGCCTTTGGCTCAGGTCATGATCCCAGGGTCCTGGGATGGAGCCCTGCTTCAGGCTCCCTGCTCAGTGGGAAGCCTGCTTCTCCCTCTCCCACTCCCCTGGCTTGTGTTCCCTCTCTTGGCTGTCTCTCTCTCTGTCAAATAAATAAATAAAATCTTTTTAAAAAAAGAAAGAAAGAAAGAACCTTGTCTTATACCATAAACAACAATTGACTTGAAATGGAGGGTCAAAGACCTAAAATCTTTGTGATCTTGGGTTAGCCAAGATTTTTTAGATAGGACACAGAAAGCACAACTCTTACAAGAAAAAAAAAATCAATAGATTAGATTTATCAAAATGAAAACCATTTGCTTTTTAAAAGACACATTTTAAAAAATGGTAAGGCAAGTGACAATGGGGTAAGAAATATTTGCAAAACATGTATCTGATAAAGGACTTGGCTCCAGAATATTTAAAAAAAAAAATTCTCTTCGCTTAATAAGAAGACAAACCACCTGATTAAAAATTGAGCAAATTTGCAACGACGTGGATGGAACTGAAGGGTGTTATGCTGAGCGAAATAAGTCAATCAGAGAAAGACATGTATCATATGACCTCACTGATAGGAGGAATTCTTAATCTCAGGAAACAAACTGAGGGTTGCTAGAGTGGTGGGGGGTGGGAGGGATGGGGTGGCTGAGTGATAGACATTGGGGAGAGTATGTGCTATGGTGAGCACTGTGAATTGTGCAAGACTGTTGAATCACAGATCTGTACCTCTGAAACAAATAATACATTATATGTTAAAAAAAAGAAGATAGCAGGAGGGGAAGAATGAAGGGAGGGAAATTGGAGGGGGAGAGGAATCATGAGAGACAATGGACTCTGAAAAACAAACTGAGGGTTCTAGAGGGGACGGGGGTGGGAGGATGGGTTAGCCTGGTGATGGGTATTAAAGAGGGCACGTTCTGCATGGAGCACTGGGTGTTATATGCAGACAACGAATCGTGGAGCACTACATCAAAAACTGGTGATGTGATGTATGGTGATTAATATAATAATAAAAAAATAAAAATAAAAACTGGGCAAAAGATTTAGAGAAACATTTCACCCATAGATGTAAGCAGATGGCAAACACATGAAAAGAAGCTTGACATCACGAATCATTGGATAGACATATATTAAAATTACACTGAGGTACCACTACAAAACCACTAGAATAGCTAAGATTTAAAAAGACTGATTCTACCATGTGTTGGCAGGATGAGGAGCAACTGGAAGTCACGTTAGTTCATGGGAATGAAAAATGGCATAGCCACTTTGGAAACCAGTTTGATAGTTACTTATAAAGTAAAACATACTCTTCTCTCTCACGACACTGAGATCAAGACCTGAGCTGAGATCAAGAGTTGGATGCTTAACTGACTGAGCCACCCAGGTGCCCCTAAAGTTAAACACATTCTTATTATATGATCCAACAAACCCATTCTTAGGTATTTCCCCAGGGGAAATAAAAATAAACACACAAAGGCATTTTTGTAAGTATTCACAACAGCTTTATCTATATTAGCTGCAAATGCAAATACCTAGATGTCCATCAAGTGGTGAATGGATAAGTAAATTGCGGATTATCCATACAGTGGGATACTACTCATCAATAAAAAGGAACTTTTTGTATAGGCAACATGAATGAATCTCAAAAACATTATACTGAATGAAAGAAGCCAGACCTAAATGATTATATACTGCAAGATTCTATTTATACGACATTCTAGAAAAGTTAGAACTATAGTGTCAGAAAGTAGATTGATGATTTGCAGGGGCTAGGGGTGTGGGATTCCCTACAAAGGAGCACAAGGGGACTTTTTGGAGTTCCAGATCATGCATTTTACGGTGGTTCCAGAACTTTACACTTTTGTTAAAAACTCATTGAATTGTTCCCTTAAAATTAGTGAATCTTATGTGAATTATGCCTTAATAGATTTGATAAGAGGACACCGTTGAGAAAATTAATAGGGAAGCCACAAATTTGGAGAAAATAGTCAGAAAACAATATCTGATAAAGGACTTGTTACCAGAATATATAAAGAACTCCTATAATTCAATAATAAAAAGGCAAGCAACTCCATTAACAATAGACAACAGACTTGAACAGATACTTCAGAAAAGAAGATGTGTGAATGCCAATAAGCACACGAACCCTTGCTTGACATCCTTAATCATCGGAGTGAAGCCACCAGCATGGCTAAATTTTATTTTATTTTATTTTTTTAGGTTTTTATTTATTTAAGTAATCTCTACACCCATTGTGGGGCTCGAACTCATGACACCAAGATCCAGAGTCGCAAGCTCCTCTGACTGAGCCAGCTGGGTGCCCCTAGAATGGCTAAATTTTAAAAGCCTGACAACAACCAAATGTTGACAAGGCTGTGGAGCAACCAGAATGCACATACATGTGGGTGGGAATGCAAAACAGGGTAACCTCTCTGGAAAAAAGTTTGACAGGTTTTTATAAAGTTCAACATACACCTACTCTTTGGGTAATTCTACTCTTAAGAATTCGTCTGCTTGTCTGATCCCTCCTGAGGCTGAGCAGGGCGGGCTGAGTCAATGGCGGCCTCCCATGGCTACCATCATCGGGTTAGTCCAACAAGAGGAAATGAACATTAACTTCAGCTGGAAGAAATGAACAAGGTTGGAGCTGAAGACCTCAAGTTGCGTGATTTTTCCCCGTTGACTGGATAACTAGAACTATCTGTGATGTCTGTGCAGCTTGGGGTTTTTATTATTTTTATCTAAAGAGGTCTCTTTTTAGTAATTAACAAGTAAGTGTGTGTGTGTGTGTGTGTGTGTGTGTGTGTTTAAAGCCTGGTTTTTCTCAATACGTCTTTAAAGGTTTTTAAATCGTTTTATATCTGGTCAAGTTGAGATTTTTTAAAGAACCTCAGTTTTAATTTGTAATAAAAGTTACAATTTGATTTTAAAAAGTCAACAAACAGCAAACACCTGTCAATAAAGGTCTTAAGTAATAATAATAATAATTTAAAAAAGAGATTAATTTGGGGTGGAGGTGGGTAGTGGAATTGACTGGGAAGGAACAGGAGAGAATTTTCCAGTGAGTTGGTAATGTACCATATTATGACAGGGATGTGGGTTACTTGGATAAAAGATTTATCAACATTTCACAGCTAATATTTGTACATTTTAATGTATGCAAATTTTTCTAAAAACTAGCAATGTCAATAATAAAAATTGAGTGGGTGAAAATGTAATGGAAATGCAGAGAATGGCACAGCCTGATCATTGTGGAAGTGGGGTGATGGGTACCTAGGGATCTAAATTATACTATTACGTTTACATTGTGTATTTCTGAAAGTTTTCCATAATAAAAAGTGAAATAAAAGGAAAGGAAAGGATAATTGTGCCTTGCGGGGCTGTTGTGCGTTATGTGAGACAATGCTGGGGAAAGGGTTTTGTAGGCTGGGAAGCACATTTCATTTTGACGTGAGCTTTGTCCCGTTGATCTGCCTCCCTGTCCCTCTCGTTTCTGCACTCGGGTTCTTGCTCTCTACTGCATTCCTGTTCTGCTTCATCGTTCCTACTGCTCTCCGACCCGTCCCTTTCCCTTTCTCACCTGCCTGGCCACCTCCCCTCCCCACCCCACTGCCCTTCATCCGCCCATGGCTCCCGTTGGCTGCTGAGCCAGGGCGCTGGCAGCCGCAGTCTGGGTCAGGGCGTTGTCTTGATGTCGTTGGTTGCGCAGCAAGCGCCGTGCTTTGGGGAGATTACGGAAGGCGCTGCTTCTTGCCTTTCTCCTCTCTTGCTCCCCACAGCTCTGTCACCTCCCGCCTCCCCTGGGAGGAGGCAGGCTGCTCTTGTTGCACATGGCTCTCTGCGAGCCGGCGCTCTGTAACAGGACGGGCAGGCTGCCTCTGCCCAGACATGTCGCCTCACCTGGCCTCCCTGGAAACTGTCAGATTTGAGGGGAATTTGAGCCGGGTTCCCCTCCCTGCGCCCCAGTCCACCTCCTTCCCGGAGCCGCCCCGCCCCACCCCGTCTTCCATGGGGGTAACTGCCTTATGCTTGCTGTCAGCATTGTTCCCCCATTGTTCTTGCCACCAACCAGCTGAGCGCCTGGGACGGCTCCGGAACCCTCGAGTTTTAGGGCAGGACACAAGATGCCTACAGTTGGCTCTCTCTTTTCTTCGGTTCTAACCATCCATTAACTCGACAGGAATTTACTGAGCACCCACTGTGTACCAGGCACTGAATTAGACACTGGTGGCCATAGAGATGGCCCAAAGTGGGTGGAGTGGCAAAGCTGCAGCAGGTGAAACAGCCCCAGGGTGAGTCCTCAATGGCAGGGCCTTCTGGAAAGTTCCGTTTGGTTAGACTTTGAGTGTGAAGGGTGGGCCTGGCCAGGAGAGGAGGACGGCTCCCCCGCCGGAGCGGCCACACCCAGCCTGCCCTGTGCACCCCCTTCCCCTGGGCACTGGTGCTTCTGCCCGGGTCGGGAGGACTCCCAGGTGGGCCGGCCTCCCCTGGAACAGCACAGGACTGGCGTGGGATTGTGCCGAGCTGGTGCCTGGGTGCTCCCCAGTTTGTGCCCCGTCCTTGTCCCACCAGTCCTCCCTCCAGATAGCCCTCCGGCCAGGCAGTGGCTCAGGTGGAGCTGGCCTCATCTTCTTCCCTGTGACTTACGCCTCTGCCTCTGGGGGGTCGGGCGGCCTCCTCGGCCCCCCTTGCCTTTCGGGGAGCGCTCTGGCCCTGGTTCGGGTTCTGGTTGCGGCTCTGTGTCTAGTTCCAGTCCCTGTTCTGGTCCCGGTTGTGGCGCTGGTTCTGGGTCTGGGTCTAGTTCTGGCCGTGGCTCTAGCCCCAGGTCTGACTGTGCTATGGGTGGGGGTCTGGCTCCGGTTCCAATGTGGGCTCAGTCATGCCCACAGGTGAGGCCGTCCCCAGGAAGCCAGACCTTGCCAGGGCCGGGAGGGCAGATCTGACCTCACGGCCTCTCCTGCGGCCTCCCCCACGCCTGAGCCGGGGTGGCGGCCACAGCAGCCATGGGGTGGAGTAGAGACTGGAAAAACATGGAAGACACGGAAGGAATTTTTGGACACCACCGAGGTAGCTGCTGTACGACTCTAAAATCAGTTAGCGTGCTTAGCTGCAGAGGAAAAGATTAATCATGCGGTTTAAGGGGTAGGAAGGAGAGCTCGGCCCCCAGATTCTGTGGGGCTCAAAACCCACTTCTGTTCCTTATTAACCTTGTGACCTTGGGCAAGTGACTTAGCTGTTCCATGTCTCAGTTTCCTCCTCTGTAACATGGGGAGGATGGAAGTCCCCACGTTGTGAGATCACGGGAGTGCTGAGTGAGCTAATCCACGTTCAGGGTTGAGCCCAGTGCCTGCTACATGGTACATATTTAATAAGCAGTGATAGGAATGCTGTTTGTTAATATTACTCTGTCCAATCCCTCTGAAGGACAGGGGAGTGACCTTGTCTGCCATCCACTGGAGAACCTTCGCAGGATTTCTTGCCTCCCTATGTGGGGATGAGAGACCTGCAGATGGGGGAGGGGGGTGCCCTCCATCATCCTCAGGTTCTTAGGGGAAATGTTCAGGTTTGGCCGCTGGGGTATCTTCATGACCAGTTCTCAGTCTTAATTTCCTCATTGGGAAGATGGGGATAATGCTATCTCGGTGATTAGTGGTGAAGTTTGGTATGGCGTGGATGGATGGCACAGGACTGAGTCCCAGCTCTGCTTCGTGACTGTGGGCAAGCCGCTTCACCTCTCTGGGCTTCTCTGTCCTGTTTCCTCAGCTGAACCATGAATCATATACCAGGGAGAGTTGTGAAATCAGGGGTAATCTGTGTAATGTGCGGGGCAGAGAGTCTGCCCTCCGTTAGAAATAGTAAGAGTATTATCACTGATGATGGAGATGGGGAAGAAGCTCAGGGGTCCGGGAGGGCACTGGACATGTCTGCATGTTCCCTGGAAGAAGAGAACTACTGACCACAGCCTCAGGATGAAAAGTGCATTTTATTTTCCTTAATGTCTTTCTGAGATGTTAGCACTGCCGGAACCTGGGCAGGTTCGGGTTGAATGTGTGTGGGAGGGGGATGGGGAGGGCAGGTGCCTCCTGAGGTCTTAGAAGCAGCCCAGGGCACAGAATTCTTCTGATGACTGTCCCTGCTCCATGGGGCTCAAGCTGATTGACCCCCTCCCAACCTCTGGGCCGGCCTCACCACACCTGTTGTCTGCTCTCAGGTTTTTCTTTTCCTTCTAGATTTCACAGTTCTGGGGAAATTAGTTTCCAGAAATCAAACAGCAGGGAGGAAACCCAGAGGTCACCCAATCCATGGCCAACCACAAGGCGGGTCTGCAAAGCACCCTCGCAGCACCCCCTCCCCCACCCTCTAAAGGAGTATACGTTAGCTCAGGTGGGACAGACACCCCGCTGACCGACTCCAGTCCCTCTAGCTGGTGCTGTGTGTCTGCTCGCTGTTGTTTGCCCTCTGGAGAAGGGGAGAGAAGTTGGCCAGCCAGCGCCTACATCCAAATAACCCTCCCTGGTTAAGAAGGGTGTTATTAAGCCACCCGTCTCCAGGCTAAATAATACCAGTGCCTTCATTCACCCTTTCCTCTCCGGTTGCATTTTCCAAGTCTTTAATTATTTTCACTGCCCTTCTCTGTGGGATGCAACCCTATAATCATAGAATTTCAGAGCTGGAAGGTACCTGGGAGATGCACGAGGGAGAGCCAGGCACAGAGGGTTAAAGGCCTCGCCCCACCCAGGCTGGGGGGAGTGGGGAAGGAAGCCCAGTGTCCCCTAGACAGCTCCTCCTCCAGCAGAGGAAAGCCCTGCTCGTGTTTCCTTAAACAGAACCCTGTCGAGCAGTTCTTGTGAGCTGTGCACCAGCCTGGCATGTTCACAACTGTTACCTCCTTAATCCCTCTGCAGTCCTTCCAAGGAGCTGTGATTAGCCTCATTTTGTAGGCCAGGAAATTGACTCCAAGAGATTAAGTAACTTGCCCAAATTCACACACCAAGAGAGTCCCAGGGCTCCTTCACCCCAACCCTGCACCCCCTACCCTGCATGCTACTCTCACCCCAACCCAGCTATACCCACAGAAAGCCGACGTCTGAGGGCCCTGATGGAGGGCCCCTTCTCATGAGAAGCCTCTCCAATCCCCCAGGTGACCAGAGCGGGGCTGTGGCAGGACTCAGCCAGGATTTCATGGAGAAACAGAACCTACAGGATATATATTTATATGAAGAGATTTACTTCAAGGAATTGGCTCATGTAATCGTGGGAGCTGGTAAGTCCAAAATCCAGAGGGCAGACTGGCAGGTTGGAGACTCAGGCCAGAGCTGCTGATATAGTTTTGAGGCAGAATTTCTTCTCCTCTAGGAAACTTCAGTTTTTACTCTTAAGTCCTGTCAACTGATTCAATGAGATCCAACCACTTTATAGAGGATAATCTTCACTTAAAGTCAACTGACTATAGGTATTAACCACATCTACAAAATCCCTCCACTGCATCACCTGGATTAGTGTTTGATTAAATAACTAGGTATTACAGCTTTGCCAAGTTGACGCATAAAGCTAATGATCACACCCCTCCTTTATGGGTGTTGATGGGGAGCCACGGTGAGAAGTCCATCTGATCCAATGGGCCTTTTCCCAGAGTCCTAGGCAAGTGTTGGGTAGGTGCCAAGCCAGGGGACATGGGGATGGCGGATCCCTCTGTGGAGCTCCTCATCTTGAAGGTGTCCTCGGTCAGGGTTATGCCACCAGACCCAGACCTGACCACTTGCCCCTGGTGAGGCCCCTCCTTGCTTCTGCTAACTTGAGAGTTACAGTTAAGACCCAGTGTCTTTTCACGGGGTGAAAGGCCTGGAAGGAGCAAAGGAGGGGCTCTTGGAGTAGGAGGAAGTGTAAGAAGACTATTGCTTGAATCCTGAGGATCCAGTAGGCCAAAGGGCCCTTGAAGGCGGGGACAGTGTCTCATTTCTTCTGCACCCCAGGCTGGGACCATGGCTCACTGAAAATGTGCATAGGTCTCTGGCCCTTCCCCTTCCCTTGCCCCCTCCCCCGCAGGTGGAGGCCTGGAACAATCTAGGCAGGTAGAAATCAGTCCTGTTTTTAAAGTTCATCTAAGAAGATAATTTGAAGGCAGGAATAGTCCCACCCAATCTAGAGAATTCTTAATATACAGTCCACCCTCCCGATTTCAGGATAAACTCCACACTATGAAGATAGCAGAATGAGAAAATGAGACTTCCGAAGTTTTCTTACTGCTATAAAGTTTTGAATCACCACAGCCTTCTTGCTGCTGTCTACAACTAGGGGTACTCTAGGACAGAGAGGCCAGGAAGTCAAAAGAACCATAAAAGCACTCAGACTGGACTAGATCTGTCCCCTCCTGGATACAGTTGTCCCCTATCTCGCCCTTTGTTGGGCTGGAGGGTCAGTTCCTCATTGCTAACTCCCTTCCTTATAGAATATTTAAGTTAGACTCAAAGAAGAACTTCTGGCAGTGAACAGTCCTCCAGCTTGATGTGGATGGCTGAAGGAGGTGGTGAAGTCTCTTCCCTTTCAAGTCCTTTAGAGGACGTTTCTAGATACAGCCTTGTTCAGAGGCAGCAGCTGCCGCCCAACCCTGGGATCCCAAGGAAGCCAGAGGAGTTTCCTCCTTGTAAGGGGTTTCTTCTTTCATCTGGAGGTGACTGGTGATGGAGTCAGGGCTTACCAGGCCACAGCTATAGGTGGCTGAGGCCGTGCCACCTGCTGAATCAGGGGAGTCTTCTAGGAGGGGAACAGCTTTGAGATGCCTCATGAAAGAAACCTGGGAGGAAGTTTGGGGTGGGCAGGTAGGTGGGCGTGGGAGAAAGGGACTCCATGGGGGCTGGCTGGGCCTGCCTCGTCTGAAGGAGCTGACTTCATCCCAGCTCCATAAGGACACTTCCCTGAAGGCCCCACCTGCCCGCTCTTCTCACCTCCTAAACCTGCAAGGGCTAGGGTAGGGGCCGTAGCCAAAGTCCACCCGCACCTGGCATAGCGAGAAGCGTTGCAGCAGGAGGGCTTTAAGCGAGGTTGGAGGGTGAACAGGAGAAGATGAGACATGAGTGACCGAGGTTGCTCATGGGATCCCTTTCTTTCAAGGCCTTTAGAAACGAAAACATTCCTTTGCTGCCAACTTAACCAGTGAGTACAAACAAGAGGGGGCTTGGTGGGGCCTGGGGACAGAGTCCTCAAGTAAGAGGAAACCCCACCCCTCCAGCACCATCCCACACCTCTTCTTAAAACTCTGGCTGCTCTGTGAAAAGCTTGTCTCTGCTCCTGTTCCCAGAGGCTGTTATTGCAAAGGATTAGTGAGTTCAGCCTAGTGAGCCAAAGAGGCAGGGCTCCCAGAACTCGACCCAGACGGTAGGGGAGGACTGGGAAACCGACTCCCCTCCACACAGCCCAGAGCCTGCCACCGCAGCTGGGCCCCATCCAGCCCTTTCCTCGATGGGGGTGCTGGCTGCCCAGGAGCAAGGCAGTGGGTTGTCGCCAGAGGTGACGAGGTGGCATGTCTTGGCAAGAGCCGAGGGTTCAGTATTCCTGCGGGTGGTCAGAGAGAGAAAGCGGAGGGAGCAGTTTTTCTCACTTTGCTCCCTGAGGTCTGTATTTATATGATGTCATAGTCCAACAGCTCACTTCTGAGATTGACCGAGTGCTACACTTCACCAGCTGCTTGTTGGAGGGTATTGCCTGTGGCCTGGCCCAGGGAGGGCAGGCGGGTTTTCTGAGTCACACAGCAAAACTGCTGTGGAGACAGAGGAGAGTGAAGTGTTTGGGCCCTGGGGCCTCAGCCACCTGGCCTGTTGCTGCCTGCATTCTCCTCATGAATGTTGCTCTGTCCTTTCGGTCCAAACAGGTTCTGACCTGCTCTGATGGCAGTAACATAAGGGCCGACAAATGCCATGTGATTTCACTCCTATGTGGAATTTAGGAAACAAAACAGAGCAGAGAAGGATAAACAACAAAAAAAGGAGAGACAAACCAAGAAACAGACTCTTAGCTACAGAGAACGAACTGCTGGTTCCTAAAACGGGAGTTGGGGGGGGGCGGGAAGGGGGGAAGAAGGGGGATGAGGAAAGGAGGGCACTTGTTGTGAGGAGCGCCGGGTGTTGTTACGGAAGCGTCAAATCACTAAATTCTATACCTGAAACTAATATCACACTGGATGTTAACTAACTGGAATTAAAATAAAAAACTTAGTAAAGGGCGCCTGGGTGGCTCAGATGGTTAAGCGTCTGCCTTCGGCTCAGGTCATGATCCCGGGGTCCTGGGATCGAGTCCCGCGTCGGGCTCCCTGCTAGGCGGGGAGCCTGCTTCTCCCTCTGCCTCTCTCTCTCTGTCTCTCATGAATAAATAAATAAAATCTTTAAAAAAAAAAAAAACTTAGTAAAAAAATAACTATTAGAAAATATGAAAAAAGTTCCAATTTAAAAAAAAAAAGAAAGAAAGAAATGACCTAAGGGCCGCATGCATCTCGTTAGGGCCGCTGGGCCAGGCAGGACTTCTAGACGTCATTGACATTCGGGCGGCTCCCTGACACCCTAGCTAAAGAAGGGATTTTGGCAGCTCAAAGGTCTTGGGTTCAAATCTCAACCCTAGCACTTGACTGAGGCCAGTAAGGCAGCTTCTTGGAGCTTCAGTTTTCTTGTTTATGAAATAGGATACTTGAACAGGTTGTGGTGGGGAGGAAAGGAGCCTCTGCAGGTGACAGACCTAGGACAGTGCCTGGAAGTTGGCAAATAGGGTTCAATAATCAGAGGTCACTGCACTGCCCATCCTCCAGTCCAAATCCAACCAGACCCACCTTTCTCCTTAAGGTGAGGAGGAACTCCACTGTCCCAGGGTGGGAAATCTCTCCTCTGAAATCCGGGCCCGCAAATTATAAGGCTATCTGGCTTGCGTGACCCAGTTAATAGCCCTCTGTCCCGTAGACCTCGGCAGACACCTCACCTTTCGCCCCAGGGGCCCCTTGGCTCAGCAAAGCCTGCCCACCTAGGAGGACAGAGGTCCCCCGCTTCCTCGGGAGAAGAAGGTGTGTCAGAAAGGAGCAGGCAGACTGGTTGCTGAGCTGTGGAAAATAATTAAACCAGGGGAGAAACAAAACCCCACGTCCTTTAGAAATCGGGTGAGGTATGAATGTGCAGGGCGTGGCCCCCTGTGTAATGAGGCGCTCTGCTGGCTCCGGGAGCCAGCCGCCGGCTCTCCAGGCCCGTTGCGTCAGGCTTGGGCTGGTTGTTCCTCCTCTCCCCTCCTCCTCCTCCGCCCCCTCCTCCGCCCCCTCCTCCTCCACCTCCTCCCCCCTGTTCCCTATAGGTGTGTCTCTGGGTTCTGGCTACCTGACCCACTCCCCGCGCAGACGCCAGCCCGAGAGGTCACCCACCTGCAGCCCCAGCAAGTCCCAAACACACCAGCCAAGTGACGGGCCATGGAAGCCACAGATGCCTCCAGAAGCAACGGGGCCAGCCCGGAAGCCAGGGATGCCCGCAACCCCCTGGGCCCCAACAGTACCCTGGAGAATGGGGCCAAGGCCGAAGGCCAAGATGCCAAGACCACCAACGGGCACGGCGGGGAGGCGGCCGAGGGCAAGAGCCTGGGCGGTGCCCTGAAGACAGGGGAGGGCAAGAGCTCCCTGTTCTCGGGGAACGAGTGGCGGCGGCCCATCATCCAGTTTGTCGAGTCCGTGGACGACAAGGGCTCCAGCTACTTCAGCATGGACTCTGGGGACGGCAAGAGGTCCCCCTACGCCGGGCTCCAGCTGGGGGCCAGCAGGAAGCCGCCCCTCTCCTTCGCCGAGAAGGGGGAGCTGCGCAAGTCCATCTTCTCGGAGCCCCGAAAGCCCATGGTGTCCATCGTGGAGCCCGGGGAGGCCCGGCGGAACAGCTACCCCCGGGCCAACGGCGGCCTCCTGCGCTCCAAGTCGGGCTCAGAGGAGGTCCTGTGTGACTCCTGCATTGGCAATAAGCAGAAGGCCGTCAAGTCCTGCCTGGTGTGCCAGGCCTCCTTCTGTGAGCCGCACCTCAAGCCCCACCTGGAGGGCGCCGCCTTCCGCGACCACAAGCTGCTCGAGCCCATCCGGGACTTCGAGGCCCGCAAGTGCCCCCTGCACGGCAAGACCATGGAGCTCTTCTGCCAGACGGACCAGACCTGCATCTGCTACCTCTGCATGTTCCAAGAGCACAAGAATCACAGCACGGTGACCGTCGAAGAGGCCAAGGCCGAGAAGGAGGTAACTCGCAGGGGCATCTGCTCCCCTGGGTGCTCCTGGGCTTGGGGCCTTGAGTCTCTGCTGTCCCTGGCTCTTTCCGAATCCATTTGTCGCCCCTCTGCACCTGCACGCTGGGGGCCAGAGGGGGTTTCCCTAATCCTCTAAGGCCTCAGGAGACAGGGGCATTGCCTACATGAGCAAATGGAGGCTCAGGAATGACTGGGGGCTTGATCAAGGTCACAGGATAAGTTCAGATCGGATCAGAGAATCCATCCGGGCTCAAGCCTGGGCTCTGTGCCTGGCTGCAGTGTTTCTTCTTTTTTATTTTTTATTTTAGGGAGAGAGAATTCTTACCACCTGAGCAGGACTGAGCGCTGGGGCAGGGGTCGTGGGTGAGGAGGAGGGAATTTGGGGTCCACTTAAATGCTTTTTTTCCAGATACTGGGCAGCCCCCCACTGGGGTGAACCTCCTGGCGCTCAATGTGTGTGGTTGCAGGTGCACGTGCCTGTCAGGGGACGCTGCTCGGGGAGGGCTGCAGTTTGTGGGTGGGTGGGACGTACATATATGTGTCTGTATTGTATATGCAGCGGGTGTTTGGTGCCTGTGTTTGTATATGAGACAGGCAAGTGCATCTGCATGATGGCTGTCCGTGTGATGGTGCCCGGACCTCCCTGGGGAGGAGCAGAAGCTTGTGGAGGCTTGTGAAAGGGCTGCACACGGAGAGAAGGCGTTCTGGGCCAAAGGCTCAGCTGGGGTTGCTGCCCCTTGCCCCACAGATACTGGGCAGCCCCCCACTGGGGTGAACCTCCTGGTGCTCAATGCGGGGGACGTGGTCTTCCTCAACAGCTTCTCTCTACGCCTCTGATTGGGGCAGCCCGGGACCCCTCCCCGCCCAGGCTTCCTGGCCAAGAGTTAGCTGATCCTTTTTCTGTGCCCCTCACCCACACCCGTGGGCAGAGAGAGACGGGTTACAAATGGGAAAAGACGCAAAGATCCTCTTCAGGAGCCTTGTTTGGCCCAGGAAGGTGTTCCCAATTCCCCGGTGACCCCACCCCAGTCTGGCCTCAAGCCTCGGGCTGGGAGACAGTGACGGGGCAGGGCGGTGGAACCCATCCTTCAGGAGCTTCCTTGGGAAACCACAACAGAATCAAGGGGGCAATCATCTTCATCTGGTGCAACCCAAAAAACTGCAGAGCCTCAGACTAGGTTCTGGGAGAGCCAACCAAGTTCCAGCCCTGGTTTTTGCCTCTAGTTAGCCATCGGACCACAGACAAGTCCCTTGCATTCTCTCAGTCCTGGTTTCCCTATGTGTGTGAACCCAAGGTGTTGGACTAGATTGGTGGTCTTCAAATTCCCCCACGGAGTCCCAGGATTCTTGGAAATGTCAGGGATGAGGAGGGGGGCAAATTGGTGCCAAGAAGGCGGTGGCCTCAGGTGCCCACTTCCACTTCAAGCAATATACACGCTTATTTATCTGTTTTATATGTCGGGTTTGCACGCAAATTGCATCTGAAACCAGAGTGTCACCTAAAGAATACCCGAGTACCCCTGGAGGGCTGAAGGGTCTTGGGCAGCCCTCTGTGGAGGCGCTGGGAACTTGGAGTTCACCTTCAGGTGTTCGGAGCCACTGTAGGACTCAGAGACAGAGCCCTCGCCCTCGAGGGCTCACGATGTAGGTCAGGAGGCAAAGCTCAGACGCACAAACAAGCCCGGGGAGCATCCACCCAGTTACACAGAAGCAACTGTAGATCAACATCAAACCATAGCGGGCAGGATGGAGGCTGGCTGGAGTCCTAGCAATCTCCTCCGTCTCCTCCTTCACCTTGCAGACACAGGCCCCGGGAGAGGGAGGGACCTGTCCAAGCTAGTAGAGGGTAAGGAAGAAGTTCCCTAATTCTCTTCCAATATTTGAGAGCAACTGAGGGGAAGGGCATTGAGGAGATGGGATTCAGGATATGTGGGCTCTACAGGGGTTTCAGGGGAAAATGTCTGATCAATTGGAGTGACTTAAACAGCGGGAGCTTCAGACAGCATGTGTGTGCGCGTGCGCACGTGCATGTGTGTGTGTGTCTGTCTGTCTGCACGCACACCCCAGAGGCATAGGGGTGGTCAAGGAGGGGTGCAGGGTGGCCAGGAGACTGGGCTGGAGCACAGCTGTTTGTCTAGGCTTGGCTCTGCTGGAATGTCAGACGTGGGGGACATTGGTACCGAGCAGGGTTAGTGGGTTGACTGATTGAAATGAATAAGCATGTCAATCCTGGCTTCCTTTGGAGGCATCCCCTGTAGACCCAAACATCAGCCCACACACAGTTTTTTGCAAGGAGCCCTGTCCAGAACCTGTTCAGCAGGCCAGCTGGTGAAGGCCTGGGTGAGGTCATCTGAGACCGATCTTGAATGGTTGCACGAGGCTGCAGGTGACAGCCGGACCGTGGGTGCTCATCTCCTGGGTTTCGACTCTGCCTGTAGCCTCTGAGCGGGGGCCCTATTGGAGCAAAGGCCACTTGATGTGAAAACATGCCCATCCTTCTCTGGTGGATCCAAGATCAGAATGTTCCGATTCCACTCCAAATGTTAGAAGGGATCCTACAGATGTCCACTCCTCTGCCTCTGGACATTCCCCAGGCTGGATTAGGCTGATGAGATTACAGTGTACCTATCCATCCTTTTCTGTGTCTCTTTTTTTTTTTTAATATTTTATTTATTTATTTGACAGAGAGAGACACAATGAGAGAGGGAACACAAGCAGGGGGAGCGGGAGAGGGAGAAGCAGGCCTCCCACTGAGCAGGGAGCCCGATGCGGGGCTCGATCCCAGGACCCTGGGATCATGACCTGAGCCGAAGGCAGACGTTTAACAACTGAGCCACCCAGGCGCCCCCATCCTTTTCTGTGTCTCATGGCCCATCCTTCTGTCTATCCCAAGTCCCTCCTGCTGCATCGTATCAGGAAGGATCCTGTTAGGGGCTGGTGGGGGAGCTCCTGCTCTGGGACAGGGTGGGCGAGAACAGAGAGGGGTGACCTCCATGGATGCTGAGGGGAAGCAGTTTATCTTGGAACCTCTTTAGAGACAGGAGGCAGGGGAGGAGACATTCCGGTTTTTATGGAGCACCGGCTGTTTACCTGTCACTCCTGACAACATCACCACAGGGTGTGGGCTACCGCATCTATTTTAGAGATGAAGACATAGGCCCAAAGATGCCAAGAGACTTCTCCAGAGTCCCAGCATGGAGTGGCAGAGCCAGGATTCAGACTTTTCTGATGGCAGTTTCCTCTCTACCATTTTACACTTTGTTTTCACAGGATGGCAGGCTATCCTGGGGAGCGTGGGGGCGCGACGGGGGGGAGCGCATCCTCAGATTGGAATCACCTGGAGAATCAAGACTCAGCTGCCTGGGCCTTTCTCCAGGAGGTTCTCATTCAGGGGGTTGGGGCCTGGGATCTGTATTTTTAAGTCTCCCTTGGTGATGCTGATGTGTAGCCAGGTTGGGAATCAGGTATCTTGTCCAACATCACCAGGAGGAAATCGAGGCGTGGTAAACGTGGGGTGACTTTCTCAAGGGCCCACTGCCAGTCTGGAGACAGCTGGGTGCTACTCTGTCTACCCCGTCTTGCGCGGTCCCTGTCCCAACACCCAAGGAAGCAGAAGGGACTGGGAGCCCCCATCACGCAGACTAGTACTGGGCTATTTGACATCTGGGTGGAAATGGGGAAATCTACCCAGCATTTCAGATTCTTATCCAGATAATTACCGTATGCCTGAGAATACAAATTTGGCAATTAACTGGCTCATTTGGCAAATATCAGAGCCAATGGCCCATGTGGTTAAATCAAGCCTGAGGAGGATCACAGCCTCATCCCCCCTTCCCTGGGGGCCATGCAGGTAACACCTGTTCAAGTGAGTGCTCAGGGGTGTCTGCAGCGGAAGGCCCATTGGATTGGGGCACCCCCCGCTGCTGTGCCATCACTCTGCTCTCAGGGAAACCTCTGCTCCCCCAAGGCCAGAGGGATTTGCGGGCAGGGTGGCCTCCTCCGTGCCCATCCCAGGCAACAGAACGAGAGGCAACTGGACGAGTGTGGGAGAAAGGAACAAAGGAGGCATTTAGGGACGGGCCTGGGCAGGGTGGAGGGAAGGAACCGGGAGTGGGAGGAATTGAGGAGGGAGGTGTAGATGGGGATGGAGGGGTGGGGGAGCTGAGGTCCCATCAGATATCAGGGGCTTTCGTCAGATGCCAAGGGAGGAGGGAGAGGGAGAGAGAGAGCTGGGGCCTCAGGGGGCGAGAAGGAGGGTGCGGGGAGGAAAAAGGGGTGACGAGGAAAGAGGCAGGATGGCCAAACTGTACCATCTGTGGGTTGGGGGAGTCTAGGCAGGCTTAAGTTAGCAGGCGTGAAGGGGAGGACAATGTCTGGAAGATTCAGAGAAGAATCTAGAGGCTAAGAGGGCACATAATGAGATCTGATTCCTATTGTTACATTTTGGCCTTAATGGCTTTCTAGCTCTGAAAACTTGGGCAAAGTTCCTAATCTTTTCAGGCCTTAGTTTCTGCATCTGTAAAATGGGGTAACACCACTTGCAGATGAAAGAAGAAAAAGGCTGGTGCTCAATAATACAATTAGTGTCCTTCCTTCTCCTAGTTTTGTGGGGGAACCCACTATCTTGGAGCCTTCCTATGTTATATTCTTTCCCACATCTGCCTTTTCCAGCTTCAGGCAGCCCTGTTAGCAGGGAAAAGTTGCCAAGAGCCACACAGATGCTGCATACACCCCCAGGGGTCTCACCCCAAAGCCTCCTCCGCAGAGGGGAGCCCTCATCCCAGAGGCAAGAAGGGACCCTTGTAGCCGCACGGAGCTCCCAGTCCAAGGCCCCTTCCCCGGGCCCACTGTGTCCTGCAAGTCTGGTCTTGCAAGGCCCCCTCCCAGCCTGGGTCCGACTTCCCCCGTGCCCCAAAGAAATACGGAGCCGAGTCTCTCCTCCCCCCTGACTGAGTCTTCCGCCCACTGCTCCAGACAGTGTGTCTCCGCTTTCGACCCTGCCCTTGCATGCTTCCAGATCGGCTGCTCCCGCCCTCCCCTCCTGGGTCACTGGCCAACACCTCTGGCCCTCCTCGTCACACCTCAGCCGGCCCTGCTGCCTGCTTCCTTCCTTTTCTTCTGCAGGATGGACCCCCAGTGTCTGACTCCCTCTGCCCTTGGCCTGGGCTCTTCATTGTTCTAACCCCCTTCCTTTGCACTCGCTCTGGGGCCAGTGAATCTGCGCTTGTCGGGTGAGACTTCTCACCTGCAGGCCCCGACCCAGCCTCATGCTCCCATGGCTCCTGGCAGGTAGCCCCGGCACCTCTGCTCACCCCACATGAGTCCTCTGGCCTTAACCTTCTCTGGTCATACCGTTTCCCACGGGCAAGGTCAGCCTACCCTCATTCCCGTCCCCTCCCTCTGCTCTGTTCTCCCCATTGTCCTCCAAGTGTCAGTTCTCCACAATGCAGGCCTCTGGGCCCACACTTCTCCCTGTACCCCGACAGCTTACACACTATCCCCGGACCCAATACAGCGGCACCTGCCGTCCTCGCTGCTGAACACCACCGAGGCCTCCCCTGATCACACCTGCCCACCCCACCCTCCCGCCCGCTCACTTGTGCCCCACTGGCCTGCTCCCTCTCTTCCAAGCCCGGCGGGAGGGAGAGCACCCGGCACGGCTCCTAGCCCATGGACTGTGCCCCGCACAGCGTGACGCTGGACCTCTGGCCGGGGCTCTCTCTGTGCCGGGCACTTTCTGAGAGCTTCACCTCCCAACTCCCAGCTCATCCATGGCCTCTGGGGGCAGACCTCTCACTATGTCCACAAAAGATAGAGCCACTGAGGCACGGAGAACTTAAGTCACTTGCAGAGGCCACCTGCTTAGAAGTGGTGGTAACTGGATTCAAATGTTTGGACTCCCAGTCCCAGCTCTGGGTGGGGTCCCTCCTGGCTCACCCGTGCTCATTCATGGGAGGGCTGCCCTCCCCCACCCTCAGCCACAGGCCCTGGGGCATGGGAGTGAATGAACTTTCGTTCTCTGCTTTCCCATCCATCAGACCTTGTTCTGGGGGTGCTGAGGTAGGGCTGAGAGACCCAGGGACCAATGCCCCCTCTCTAGCCGGGTCAGGAGGTGTCAGCTGCAGTGGGGTGGCTTCCGGCTCTCCCCTTCACCTGGGGCCTTGCTGGGAGCTCTCCTGGGATGGGCAAGGTGCCTGGCACAGACCCATTGTCCAGCCGTTTGTCTCTTCTTTATGGCTCAGATCCTTCCAGGCCACTGGATCTGCCACCCGTTGTGTCCTAGCTCTCTGTCCTCTGCTCTCCACCTTCCCGGCACTGTGTCTGTTGGCTCCTGGCTTCTCCCCAGCTTTGTTCCAGAAACTAGGCCAAATCCCACCCTCATCTCCTTTCACTCCTTTCCTCCTGACAATCATTGTCCATCTCTGGTGATAGCATTTTCCATGGTGCGGGATTTGCTGCCCATTGCTGGTGGGGCAGATGCTACCTGAGAACCTGGAGTCTCCTTGCCTGGAGAGCCCAGGAGTGTGGGCAGAGAGGGGTTGTGGGGTGGGATCAGGGGTTTTCTGTCCGGGACCTCCACAGCTCTTCGTCCGGGCCTTCCCCATCTTCTCCACCTGCTCCCTGACCCTCTGGGCAGCCTTTCCAAGAAAGCCAGGGAAGCTCTCTCCACTCCCAATCCACTTCCCTGGGTGTCTGTGGAGGGACCCTAGTCAGCACCCCGTCGGCCTGGTGGAGCCCTCCAGAGGTGCGACATATCTGTACCCCGCTCAGGACTCCTTGCCAACAGAGCTCACATTCCTAGTGGCTTGTGGCTTCCTCATCTTGACTTTTCTTGTGGGTTCCTCAAAGAGATAGCTGGAGAAAGGCGTGGAACTCTGCTCAAAAGGTAGTGGGGAGACTGTGAGCACCCTAAGGCGTTCTTGGATGCCTTAGTCTTCCTGCCTGCGGGGTGGAGATCACCCACCAGTCTTTCTAAGCTGGAAGATGTTTTGAGATCACTGGCAGGGGTCCCAGCAGAACAAAGAGGTGCCTCTTGGCCTGGCTGAATCGGCTTGGCCTTAGCTTCATGCCTCCCCTTCTGTCTCTGTTGTAGCTGCTTTCCAGAGAAGGCATTAACCCAATGGAAGGAAAATATTATCCGTACTTTCCGTATCCATTAGAGCCCACATCCCAAGGCACCTCGTCGGTCCTCTTCCCAACCCCACCCCCAGACCCCAGCAGGCTGCGTCCTCCCCTGAGCGGGGAATCCCTGGAGTCTGTTTGTCTTCTCTCCTCCTCCCTTCACTGCCTCCCCCACCTCACCGACCCCGAAAAGAAGTCCCTGTCTTGCCCAAACTGCGGACTGCACGGCCTTTCCCATAAACAGGTTTACAGCTGTGCCTGTCCAGACGGAATCCCTGCTGGTTGCAGCCTGGGCTCCTGCTTGCAACACAGGCCCCACGTCATGGCAGAGAAATGCTGCACACTGTTCCTGCCATGGGACACTCCCTGGGCTGGACTGGGCTGGGCTGGGTCCCCTTTCTCCCTGAAGCTTGAAAGAGGTAGAAGCTTCCTTCCCTCCCTGGTGGCCTCAGGTCCATTGAAAGGAGTGGGAACCCCATAAATGAACTAACCTTCCTGCTCACTTTGGGTGGGGGGACGTGGCAGAGGTTTAGTCCTTATAAAGACATGGCTGGGACGCCTAGCCCCTGAGGCCCGAGTTTATAGCGACATACATCCAACAGTTTGACTTGTTGCCAGATCCCTGGTGACAGGCTTGGGGCCTGGCATATCCGAGGTCCCAGTGACTGTTTGCAGAATACAGGCTGAAGGGCTGAGTGGTGAGCCCTGCCCAAGTTGGCTCCCTGGCTGGGCCCACTCCCTGATTCTCTGATGCTCCTCCACCTCCCTACCCCCGCCGGACTTCTCTAACCCTGCCTCCTTCTCTGCAGACAGAGCTGTCCCTGCAAAAAGAACAGTTGCAGCTCAAGATCATCGAGATTGAGGATGAAGCTGAGAAGTGGCAGAAGGAGAAGGACCGCATCAAGGTGAGCTGCCCCTGGGGCCATGGTCTTGCTGTATGCTCACCCCGCCTGTCCTACCTGGGAGGGGGCAGGCGTTGCCTCCTGTTCCAGGCCTCAGGCCCCCATTTATACTCCACACTTCTTTCTTCTGGGTTCTCCCACCCCCCTGGCATCCCCACCAATTCCCTTTCTAAGTCCGGGCCAGGCATTCAGGTGGAATCTCGTCTGTCAGCTAATGCTCAGTTGACACCATCCCAGCAAATAAAGAACCTAGATCAACCTGTCCTCCGGTGTGTCCTCCAGTGTCTACTCCGTCCACCAGACCACCCAGCCACCAAATGCATGACGTTGTCCTTTTACTGGTGCTAGTATGGCTGGATGGATACATGTCTGCCATGGTTTGAGTAATTGCAAACCACTATCTGAAATCACTGACTCTTGACCCTGGCTACATAAACAGCCTGTCAATTCACTTTCTGAACGATGTTTGGTACTAGTTGAGGTTTCATTGAGCGCCACCTGACTCATGGGGGATCTTCTGGGTCCATGGAGTTGCCCAAGGTTGGAATGATGGCTCAAGTCAACCCACCTAGGGGAGGAGTCACAGACAGATAAAGAAGAGTGGACTGTGAATGAACCTGGCCATCTCTATTGACATTCAAAGATGCCTTTGAATGAGATCCTTAGCCAAACAGGCTTGCTGGGTTGGGGCAGTAGAAATGTCCTGGTTCTGACTCTGGGTTGGGAACCTAAAGATATACCCCACTCGGGAGGTTTTTAAAATTCCCCAAACCCTCCTTCCTCTCTCCTCTCACTCTGGACCCAGAGCTTCACCACCAGTGAGAAGTCTCTCCTGGAGCAAAACTTCCAGGATCTGGTGCGGGACCTGGAGAAGCAAAAGGAGGAAGTGAGGGCTACACTGGAACAGCGGGAGCAGGATGCCGTGGACCAAATAAAGGTGATCGTGGATGCTCTGGACGAGAGGGCCAAGGTGCTGCATGAGGACAAGCAGACGAGGGAGCAGATGCAAAGCATCAGTGACTCGGTGCTGTTTCTGCAGGTACAAAGCAACTCCTCTACCATTCGATCCCTCAATCCTTACATCCACATTCCCAGAACCTTCATCTATCCATCCATCCATCCATCCATCCATCCTTCCTTCCTTCCAAGCTCCATTCCATCTGCCCACTTAATTTTTCCATCTGAGCCATTTCCCTACCTACCCCAAAGATGGCACGCAAATATCACCTTGTACCAACTTCAGTTGATATGTACTAACGGTGCTCCAGGCTCAGTAGGAAAGAGTTGTGGGGTTGATTAGTGAGGTCTGCTTTGGGTATGGGGCGTGGCATAGAAGTGCTGCCTATGTGTTATCCTTGACCTTATCTGTCTGTCTATTCATCCACTCATCCTTCCAACTGCTAGAGTGTTTCGGGTACCACTGCATGCCCAGGACTCTGGTAGGTGCTGTGTAGAATAGAGAAGTATAAGACATGGTTTTTGCCCCCAAGGAGCTGCAATCCAGCTGCGAAGATAAGACCTGTACAATTAGAGAGCAATATAGAAGAGTATGTAATTAAATGATAAAGCGTGTGGTTCAGGAGATAAGTGCCCATGGAAGCTCTGGGAAGGGCAAGCATGCTGGAGTAATGTAACACAGCTTTGTGGAGAAGGTGGAATTTGAACTGGGTCTTAAAGGCGCATAAAGGTTTCAGAAAGAGGAGGGACTCTCCGGCGAGGGGAGAAGGGAGGCGAGAAGCACAAAGTGCAGAGGCAGGCTTAGAGGGTAGTTTGTAAAGGTGGCGGTAGCACCATGACTGACCCAGAACATTCTAGAAATACCTTGCATCTCCTCAGTGCTTTCACTCCCAAAGATGTCACAGCTTGTGTTGCTCTCAGAAACCCCTGTGAGGTAGGATGACATGTCCGGTTGAAGAGGTGGGAACCGTGGAGTCATATATCTGACTACTAGCACCATCAGGGATGTTAGCATCTAGTGGAGTTTGGTCAAACCCTTTCATTTTACAGAAGGAGAAAGGTATGAGGTGAGGACAAGTGGAGCTACTTCATAGCCGAGCTGTGTCTAGAACCCACAAGGCTCCCAGCGTTGAGCCTTCCAGCTGGACTGAGAGCTCCCTGCAGAGAAGTGTCCCCGTAGCTACTAAAGACCTAGAAAGTTAATGGCTTCTTTCCTTCCTTGGTAGGAATTTGGTGCATTGATGAGCAATTACTCCCTCCCCCCACCCCTGCCTACCTACCATGTTCTGCTGGAGGGGGAGGGCCTGGGACAGTCACTTGGCAACTTCAAGGATGACCTGCTCAATGTGTGCATGCGCCATGTTGAGAAGATGTGCAAGGCGGAACTGAGCCGTAACTTCATCGAGAGGAACCACATGGAGAACGGTAGGTGTCCTCTGTGGGCCTGCCCCACGGCCATGGGCACTTTCCTCCCAGGCCGATCCCTGCTGCCTGGGCTGGCATCTAGCCAGCCGGCCTCTCATTGTCCCAAACCGCCCGTCCTACGCAAGGTGTTGGGACTAGGATTCAGGGATTGTAACCCTCCATTGAACCGGCTGCCAAGGTTATGTGGTGTTACGAGGGCCCCCAAGGGCAGCAAGCATCTGGGCATTAGCTGCACAGATGTCTCCTCTCTGTGGGTCATCCATCAAACCCAGGGACTGATTTCGTTCAGAGCTACATCTGATTATGGGGCCCAGCCCAGCAGCTGTGTGGATGCTGCCACTTGTAAGGGCCAGGTGCTAACCTGCTGACTTTGCAGACTCCAGTAGACGTGACCTAGAACTGCATCACGCTGGGAAGGAGACCTGACCTGTCACCATGGCCGCACTGAGTGGTGTTGAACCCGGAGGCTGGACCTGGCCTCACGGACTGGGCTGGGGACAATGGGACACATGTGTCTCAGTGATTCACCCGCTCCCCTGAAGACAGTTTCTCTTCTGAGTCACGCTGTCCCGTCCCCCACTGAGGCCAGGTGAATCACCTCACCGAAAGCCTCTTCATCTGAGAAACTAATCCATTAAGTCTTTTCTCAGCAGCCCAGCGCAGTCCCTTCAGGGCCTGAAGCTGGAGCACTTTCCCCCAAGGCCCCACCCGGTGGCCGAGGCCCAGCACAGGGCTTTAAGACACTTCTGGCCCCAAACACCCAAAAGGAAGCGGTCCCTGTGTTTTGTCTCCAGGCGGAGCGTGTGATTCTTTGGGGATGACACGGGGATAATAGTGTGCCGATGTGCCGGGGCTTAGGGGGGCATCCATATATCCTGGTGATGGTGACATCACACAGTGTCCCTGTGAAATGTGAGGGACATTCAGTCACACCTGAGGATCCCTGAGGCACTGCAGCAAGACAATCGTTAGGCTTCCAGTGGCTTTCGGATCCGGAAATCCTCCTTCTGATGACAATTACGATGGCATTAGCTGTGGTGGCCGACAGTGACCGAGGACTCCCGGTGCGCCGGCTCTGTGTGAGCGCTTCACTTACCGTGGCTCACGTTCCCTGCAGGATGCACCGCATTTCACAGATGAGAAGCCTGAGGCTCAGAGAAGTAGCTTTTCAAAGGGCACGCAGCTGAGCAGGGGATGTAGTAGTTAGGATTCACACTCTGCTCCTCGGCCTCCCGTGTCTTCCCATCCGGGAAGTTGCTGTGGCTGGTGGCCGAGCGGAGCGGCTGGGGAGTGTGAGGATCACGGTCCTTGGGGTACAAACCCAGGGGTGGAGCCCCTCCGCTGAGGTCTGTCCAGACGGAGGAGGGTGGCCCTGACTGGGCCAGGGTGGCCTGTGAGCCTTGCGGGGACCTCTGCCTGCTGCCCATGCGCTGTGCCATTTCTAGGTCATAACTGTGTTGAGCATGGCCTCTGAGCAGCTGTGGCCCTGGGCCCTGTGCAAAGTGTGCAGGGAGGCGCTGCGAGGAGTAGGGTGGGTGCTGATCATGTCAGTAGCCTTGCACCTGGGCCTGGGGCCCCGGGGCCTCCATGTTGGTCTCTTGGGAGTGTGTCTGGCTATAGGGCGGGGTGGGGGGGATGGGAGGCCAGAGAGTCAGACCTCCTCTCCTCCTGGATGCCAGCCTACCCATCAGACCAGGGACTCAGTCCTAACCCCAAAGGCCCAGGGACTGACCACCATCATCCTGAGCTTGTGGGACAGGCAGGGGTGGGGAGCACTGTGGGAAGGGCCGGGCCAACACCTGGGAGGACACGTGTTTGTCGTGGAGTGCCCTCCTGTGTGTCAGACCCCTGCTAGGTACAGGTGGTGGAGATGAAGGATGAGGGCCCGAGCCACTCATTCCTTCTCTTGCCCGGGGGAGAGGGAGGGGCAGAGGGAATGTGGAAGATGGGGAAGGAATGGGGTGCGGGGCAGCTGGGGGAAGGCAAGCGTGGCACCACCGATTTGTCTGGGTTTGAGGGTATACTGGTGGCTGGGGAGTGGAGTGGGGAGAGTCAGGGCCCCTCCACACAGCTCACTCTCCTCTGTGCGCCTCTGCTCAGCTGGCTGGATCCCTGGCCACGGAGGCCGACGCTCGGACCTCATTCCATCCCCGTGGGCTGCTGACAGTGGATGGGACAAAGTGAGGATGTAGGGATGAGGGCTCACACCCCAACTCTGCCCTTATTGGCCATGTGACATTGGGCAAATAACTTCACTTACCTCTTGAGCCTCAGTTTCCTGGTCTGACGCGTGAGGATCTCCAACAAATAAGAGATGGATGTCGGTGGCACCTTGTAAACTGCGAGGTGCTGTGCCTACGGTCTTACTCATGGGGGTCAGCCCAAGGAAGTAGATGGCTCCCTGCAGACCCTCTCTCACGTCCTAGCAGCTCAGGAGCAGAGGGGATGCTGGGCAGGGTGTGGTCTTCTCTGAGTTTGGAGAACCTCGCCTCTGCCTGGGACTGAGGGGCTGTGGGCTGACTCAGCAGAGCCCAGGGTGCCCCCAAGGGCCCGCTTCTCCCCACCTGCCCCTCTGATGACCGGTCTCTGTCTCTCCCAGGGGCTGACCACCGCTATATGAGCACCTACACTAACAGCTACTCAAGCGAGTGGGGCACACCTGATACCATGAAGAGATACTCCATGTACCTCACACCCAAGGGTAAGAGAGAGCAGCCTGCCCCTCAGGGCCATGGGCCCGGAGACTCAGCCGGGTTCCGCCGTGCCAGAGTGACCGTCACTGGGTTTGCCCGTGGAAGTCCGGGCGCATACCTGCTGTCCCGGTGGAAGCAAAAACAGTCCCCTCTTCCTCCCTCAGAAGCATCCGGGTTAGAGATAAATTACCGGCACCTGCCCCTCCTTGCTTCCCTCCCCTCCAGTCCCTGCCTCCAGTCTGAACACATCCTTCCCTTTCCTTCCAGAGGGTCTTCTGGCTGCTATTTTCTCCAGCAACCATCTGCCGGGCCTGAGCTGTGTTCTGCTCCTGCTTGCGTTGTTGTAGTCCTGGGGGAGGGCCGTTCTGCTCCTCAAGGACAGGGAGACAGCCAGCTGGTCTACCTTTCCTCACCTCTCCCTCCCGGCATGCCGCCTGGCCCTTAGCCCTCCCTCTCTGGATCCTGGATGGTCCCGGCCTGTGCCAGCCTGGGTGGAGTATAGACCGGAGCCTGCCTGTCCTTGGCCTGGGGAAACCTATTGCATCTTTTTGCACCAGCAACAAACCACAACAATGACCGTTACATAAGGGGTGGGGGGGTGAGCCAGGTGTGTCAGCCCTCAGATAGAGGGTGTGTGTGTGCACGCGTGATGGAGTGGTCTTCAGAAGAGTGGGGGTGTGGGGAAAAGAGAGAAAGGAGGCAGGGAGATGTGGGGAAGGGGCTGGGGACAGGGGAGCGCCCAGGCCTGAGCGCTGATTCATATACCTCAGACACACACACACACACCATGGGAAGGGCGTAGGGGATTTAGAGATGAGCTCAGCGGGAGGAACCTCTGTTGCTCCACCCAATTTGAAAACAACACCTGGGCCCTGGCAGAGGCCTGGTGAGGCACCTGGGCAGCCGAGTCCCCCCTGCCCCACATTCTTGGCGTGGGCCAGGCCAGCCAGCCTGGCCCCTTCCCTTCCCAGGGCGCTGTCCTTGCAGCCCAATCCTTGAGCCGGTGAGCGGCATTAACCAGCCTCCCCAGTGTCCCTTGCCCTGGTCGGTCCTTCTGAGGACCCCGATGTGCATTGATCCCCTCAGCTGGTCCCTGCTTGGTTCCCCCAGCTCCGTAGGGGACTGAGGGGGGTGTGGGTTCCACTGCAGTTTGTGGGGAGAGGAACAGAGCAGCAACAGGGGACAGAGGGAGGAACACCTGCCAAGATATTGTCCTTGAGCCAGGACCTGGGGACCTTGGGCCTGAGAGGAGAGAAATTCAGCTCAGATGCTAGGAAGTCTTTCAGCTTGTCACTGAGTCAGGAGGTGATATTTGTAGGTGGAAGAAACAGGTTCATCCGGTGTCCCTGCCCTTGCATTGAGAACAGGAGGAAGGAGGAAATCTGCCCTCTGGGAGCTCCCAGGCTCAGGGTAGAGGCAAGGGAAGGGCCAGGGAGAGTCAGCAAGGGGATTGGGAGATAAGGCCACCCAAGGGCCACTGGCATGAGTCTGGGGGCTCTGGGGCAGTGAGCTCAGGCAGTAAGACTTCCCAGTGGAGGCTGGTTTCCAGGTCCCTGAAAGACGGGCAGTGTGCTCAGTAAAGAGGCATGACCGTGATGGACAGAGGCCACCCAGGTGAGAGGACCCATAGGTGCAGAGGCTTACAGAAGGACCAGCAGGTGCTTGGCCAGGCAGGCCAGATCCGGGAGCGGGGTGTTCGTTAGGTGGGAGGGGAGGAGCTGATCGAAGGACCCGGACACATGTGGGGAGCATGCCTTCTTCATCTGTAAAGTGGGAGTATGGAGCCCACTCTGCCAGCCTCTCAAGATTGTTCTGAGAACCCAAATTCGGAGGCTCCTGAGCAATGTGAGGTCTTGTTCCTGGAGGGGGAGCACCTGGGAGATGTTTGTGGCCACTGGTTCATCATCACTGGCGAGCCCTCACCTGGCCAAGGGCCCAACACCTGTGCCCCCCACAGCTGCCATGATCCTCCTTTGTCACAGGCACCCCATCTCCCAGCCTCTGGGGTCTCCGTCACACAGAAACTGGCTCAGGAGGGAGGTGTCGGCTTCTCCAGCCTTGGTGATCCTCAAAGCCGCCCAAGTAGGGTGACCATACGTCCCTGTCTATGCAGGAGGCTCCAGGTGCTCCTGCTTACTTACTAATAGTCTTCCTTTCACTCTTAAGTGTCCTGATCAGGAGGGAAAATTAAGCAGCTGCCTAATCTAGACCCAGAGGAGCTTAGTGGTGGAACCCCGGGTCCTGGGACAGGCAGTGGGAGCTGTCTGGGGACAAGGAGTCCCCCATAACCCCCTCAAGTCAGAAGCCACGGGCCTGCCTTGAAGCTGACTCAGCTCATCTGCTTCACAGGTGGGGCCAGGACAGCCTACCAGCCGGGGTCCCCCAGCCGCCTCTCCAAGGAGACCAACCAGAAGAACTTCAACAATCTCTATGGCACCAAAGGTGAGAGAGTGGCTCAGCACAAGGAGGGGCAGGGCCTGTGGGGGGTGGGCCAGGGGCCGGGGGGCTGGACTCCCCAATGTGAGGGGAATGTGGAGAGGTGGGATGGGCTTAGGGACCCAGAGACAGGCAGGGAGGAGTCCTACTGAGCTCAAAGTGTGTGTGCGTGTGTGTCTGTGTGTGTGATGGTGTGTGACATCATCAGTTAGGCTGTGGGGAGGCAGCCTGGAAATCCCTGAGTCCATAGGATCTTCTTCTCCCTGAACAGTGAGTCAGGGAAACTGGAAGGGGGGGTTATGTTTAGCAAGTGTTGTGACCCAAGGACCTGCAGAGGACCTGGGCCCTTTGCTGATGGGTGCACGTCTGTGTTGAGAAATCATGATGGTTAAGACAGACTAGAGTTTCTGCAAGCGGGATGGATGGTAGGACACAAAGCAGGGCCGTCCCTGGAGATCCAGGACGTATTGCTGCCATGCCAGGTGAGGGACACGTCCTTAAGACCCAGAAAAGGTGATTGAGGGGTGGAGCCGTGGCTTCCTCAGGGAGAGCTACTGAGCATAGACACCCCTCTGCCCAGTGTGGCGAGGGCACCCTTGTGCCAAGTGTAGGGCCATGCGCTCGAAGAGCCCAGGGTTTTGGAGGCTCTGGGGTGCCTGCCAGACATGTGCAGGGAGGGTGGGCCTGGGGCAGCTCCACCAGACACGGCCCCGGGAGGTCGCAGGTGGGGAGTGGGGGGCTTCTTCAGTGAGGACACGGGCCCTGAGAGATCTGGAGGGTCAGGGGCACCTGTAGACAGGGCAATGGCCAGGCCTCTGTGTCAGGGTTGGATGCCCATGGTTACTCCCACATGCACGATAGGCTGCGCACTCCAGGAGAGCAGAAGCTGGGTTTCTCTGGCTCACTACTGCAATCCCAGGGCCCAGAAGGAGGGGCTCAGGGAACATGAGTCAAAAGAGAGGAGGGGTGGACAAACGAGTGAATGAAAGGGTGGGCCTCTGGCCCCTTGGAGCTCTGGGTGGATGGGCCCACTGGGATGTGGCAGGGGTTCACAGTGGGGCGGGCAGACACCCCCAGCCGCCTCTGACTCCTGAGCCCCAATGTCAGGCCCCCGCCCTCCTGCAGGCGGCTGTGGGAGAGGACCACCAACCAGGACTGGGCCCTCCGCCACGGAGTGAGCTGACTGGGGACAGTCCCAGTGCTCTGGGCTGCTGAGAGGGTGGGCCCGGGGCAGGTGCGTCATCTGTGGGGGGCTCTGAAGCCCCCAGACTTGAGTGCCCTCATGGTGCTCCTGCTGTTCCTTCCACACCCTCCCCAGTGCCTCTCTCCTCTAGACTGCAGGGGCGTCCTTCTAAGCGGACCCTCGTCAGCCTCTTCCACTTGGCAAACAGAGTGTCAGGACTTGTACCAACTGCCTCTGTCCCCAAGTTTTAGCATGTGTTTATATTTATTTATTTGTTCTTTCATTCACCCATCAACCATACAATGAAATCTCCTAGGGACCAGGCTTCACACCAGGCGCTGGATGTGATGCTGGGCCAGATAGGTGTGTCCCCTGCCCCCAATTAAACTTGCCACTATAACACGGGGGGACAAATGGGGAGCAGAGTGACGTGAGGCCTGGGGCTGAGGCACACACAGACTGGGGGAAGAGGACAGGGAAGCTGACACCAGAAGACCCAGCACATTTGTTAAGGATGGGAAGCAGGTGGAGTATCTGCATCGTGCCTAGGGCAAGAGAGAGCCTGGGGTGTTGGCGGGAGCTCAGAGGCAGCCCGGATGGAAGGTGGGGTGTCGGAGGGGAGCTGAGGGAGGTGAAGCCAGGAAGTGGAGGTGGTGGTGAGGGGGGCAGGCAGGCAGCAGCCCCCGAAATCGGCTGTGTGCTGGTTAAGGACTAGGTACCTGAGTCTGAGCACCGTGGGCCTTCAGGGGCGTCAGGGACTGGCCGACACTTGGTGGTTTAGGACAACTTTGATGGTGGGAAGGATTGGCAGGAAGCGTGCCGAGGGGCTGGGCAGATTCACAGAAATGGTCTCGCCCTGCCCGCCACCCCCATGCCAGGCTGCGCGGGTCTGATGCGCCTTGCTGTGCCCCCCAGGTAACTACAGCTCCAGGGTCTGGGAATACTCCTCCACCATTCAGAACTCTGATGAGGGGCCTGCAGTCCAAGGCAGCTCCTCCTTCTCCCTGAAAGGTGAGCTCTCCCCGCCCCGTCCTGCCTTTCCTGTCCCTCTCCAAGCTCTGCTCTAGCCTCCGCTCCCTCCCTCACCAGCCACCCACCCTGGAGGGGACAGACCCCGCCCGGCCTGAGAGCCAGGGAGCTGCCTCCTCCATCCGAGTCTCAGCTGTCAGGGGAGCCTGGGCCCAGGGCTTGTTTCAGCGAATGCTGGTCCCAATGAGCTGCATTGTCAGGGAGGTGGGGACGCCACACCCCACCCCTGCCCCTGACATCCCCAGCGGGCTTCCATCAGGCCTGAGTCCTCCTGCTGCAGAAAGTTTAGCTTTGTTCAGCCAGTGCCGGCCGGCCTCCGTTGACTCTAGAACACTGTGGCCACGTAGCAGCCTGCCACATCCTGCAGAGCCAGAGTCCTGTCAGGCCCTTTTCCAGAAAGGCAGGACTAGACTAGATCTCTAAAGCCTCCCAAGTCTGACTCAGCTCCCCAGACCAGGCTGAGTTGGCCAGGCCCCTCCTGTCTCTTCTGAAAGGCCCTAGGGGCAGCTCTGTGGGCTGTGGTGTTAGCCAGTCTGTCTTCTGACGCCCGAGACATCTGGCCTGGATGCAAGGATACCGGGCTGGCTGGGGTCAGGGAGAGGGAAGAGAGAGGGCAGGGCAGGCAGGCCCCCAAGCAGTGGCCTTCGAAGGTGGCTTTATCATTCAGTTGTCCCTTCCAGGCTGGAATCCCAGCCTATCCCCAGGGCAGGGATTCTTGGAAGGACCAGCTCACCTTGCTCACCTTAGAAGGTGAATATGACTGGAGGGACCCAGCCTGCAAGACCCCCGGGGGATGTCCTCTCCCCAAGCCAGGCCTGGGAAACTCTGGCACGTGCCTTGACCTGTCTGGCTCCCAGCAGTCCCTCCCTGCTCTCTGGTCAAGCCTAGATCAAAGGCTACAGGTCAGGGAAGACGGTCACCCCCGGTGTGATTTGGAGCTTTCACGCTCCAGAGTATCTCCCCATCGGCTTGCAGCGCCCCCCCGCCCCCCGCCCCGCAAAGACCTTGCCCTAGGAGAGCCCCTCCTCAAATACACCGAGCCCCGCCCATGAGGCTGGCCCCCACCTGTTCCTACTCCAGCAGTCCTGGAGGGAGGCTCCCGCATCTCAGCACCCCAGGTTGAGGTGTGACTGCTGCTGGCCCCTTCTGGGACCAGGCTGTGCTGTTAATCCCTCTCTCTCTCCCAGCAGGCACTGGGAAAGCCCCCTATCAGTTCACCACCTTGGGACAGGCCACCACAGAGTTTTCCAAACCACTGGACGGCAGTGGGCGGTTTAAAAATAATCCTGGTACCTGCCTGTCTTCCCTCCCCTTCTCTCTCCCACAGCAGGGCAGATGGGACATCCTCTGGGGCTCTCTGCCACTTCTAGGGTGTCCTGGTCCTCCTCCCCAGAGTTGCTGGAAGAGGGATGCATCCCCCCCACCCCCAGCACCATCCCTAGCTCACCCTTCCACTGGACTTCTGTCTGCTGCACAAGGCTGGTCTTCTGGACCACCCCCTGCCCCCATCCCCATCCTCACCTCTCCTGCGTGGCTGGCGTGGGTTTTTCTTTCTGGGAACTGCGAATTGAGATCTGAATTCCTCCTCTCTCCACCTCCCACTCAGGACCCATGAAACCCTCTTTCCAAGGCTGCCCCCCCACCCCCAATGCAGGGAGAGACCCGGGTTCTCTGCTCCGTCTCCACCCTCTTGCTAAATGCAAACGGTGGGAAGGGTCAGCCTGGCTGGCTCATCCTCCCTCAGAGCAGCCGGAACGGGGCTCTGGGCTGCCCCAACCAAGGACAGACCCTATTTATTTCTTGAGCTTCTCCTGTCGGGGTCATAGTCTGTTCCTTCCCAGGCCCCGAGGCCTGTCCCTGCAGGCCCATGGCTGAGACCAGGAGTGCTTTCCACAGTTCTGTGGCCCAGAGCTCCTTACAGATCCCACTGGGCTGAGGGGGAGCAGGGCAGGTGGGAGGACCAGGCCCAGATAGCACCCACGTGCTCCGGGCCCCGTGGGCTTGTGGTCTTAACCGTGGACCTGAGCCACATGGCAAGTGACTGCCTGTCCCTGGCCCCAGCCTCCTGCTCCTAGAACGGGCGGGCGAGAGGCCCTGGAACCGGGCAGGAGGAACATGAGGATGGGCTTCAGCATCCAGCAAAACCTGGGTTCGCATCCTGACTGCCGCTTCCTGGAGGTGCAGCTCAGGGCAAACTTCTCCCAGAAACGGGGTGAGGGTTAACGAGAAGACCTGTGCGAAGGTCTGCACGGTGGGGAGGGGGAGCCCTGGCCGTGCAGCATAGTCCGTCGGAAAGGGCGCCTCCTGGTGGAGACCCTGGCCAGTTGTGCTCATGGGAAGGGGCGGGGTCCGCGGTCTGAACCTTCAGGGCTCATGGGGGGACATCCTTGCGGAATAATGTGATCCTGATCCGGACCTGGATTTGGAGGCGACACTCCCCTGCCGCCTGGCCCAGCCCACCTGGCCTTTTCCTCCGCCCTCTGTTTGCCTGGGTGCCTCCTCCCTTTGGCCAGCCTCCCCAGGATTTCCCCCGGTGCCCACCCCCCAGCTGCTGCACATCTCTTCAGGGGTCGCTGCCCTTGGTAGTGGGCTGGTTGGAGCTTGGTGGTCACTTTGGAGATGGTACCCATGCTGCTGTGTTCCCCGGAGGCCCCAGCAGCCAGCCCTCCTTCCTCCGACCAGTGCCTCCTGTCTCTGCAGGCTATCCTTCCCTCATCAGGAGCCAGAGCCCCAAGGCCCAGCCCCAGACTTGGAAATCTGGCAAGCAGACTTTGCTGGTGAGTGAAGGGCTGCCAGGACAGCCTGTCTGGGCATAGGCATGTCCCGAATGGGCACTGAACGGGGCTCCCCGGGGGGCAGCTGGTCATCAATCACCCAGGGGAGGTGGTGGGAGGATGTGACCTCCCCGGGCCATCGGACAGAGGGAGGGGGCAGCAGGGCCTGAATTCCTGCATTCAGTGAAAGGTAGCAGAGACCCAGGGCTAACAGGCAGTGCATCTGGGTAAGCATGCCCTTTCTGGGCCTCAGTTTTCTAATCTGTAAAGTGGGCAGCCCTGATTCTTTAATTTGGCAAATGGTTGCTGGGTGTCTGTACTTGCTGAATGGGGACTTTGTCCCCATCAGCTCTGCGAGTGTGAAATGCTCAGTCCAGGGGACAGACATCCTAATGATGGGTCCCACCTTCCTGGGGCCATTCCCCAGCTCTGACAGCACAGAGGACGTTGGGGTGATAACATGGTGAGGCAGAGCCTGTAAAGTCAGGAATAGAGATATTTAGGGGCTCAATGGCTAATGTCCCTGAACTGGGAATTGAAGAACCACACAAGAGGGGAGCGTGGCCTTGGGGTCTGGCCAGCTCAGGGGATCCTAGGTGAGTCAGATTCCCTCTCTGAGACTCTGTTTCTGCAGTTTTGTAATGCAGTACTGAGATACGGTGGTCCCTGATGCCCCTCCGACCTGACCCCCACCCAGGACCTCAGTGAGCAGGGCCTTCCTTCACAGGCTGACTCCACTGCCCTGAAAGCTTCTCTCCTGGGGCCGAGGCAGACAGACAGCTGCCGGGGGATATGGGTGGCAGCAGGGGCTCAGCCGGGGACAGGGGCTAAGGTCCCCAGTTCCCTGCCATCTTTGCATTTGGAGGTCAGAGCATGGGGAGGTGATTTGCTCCGGGCCATGGCGACTGGGGCTGGTTTAATTGGAGAGAATCTTTAATTTGCTGGTGATGGGAGCTAAGTGATTGCGTGTGTAATTTGGAGCTGGGCCCAGGGGCGTTGCAAGAGCAGGACTGCAAAAAGCAGATATGGGGAGGAAAAAAAGAGGTGTTTTGCTCCTGGACTCAGTCCTTGCCCTCCCTACCACACACTCTTCCACCTCCCAGGGCCTGGGTCTCAGCAGAGAAAGCTCATTACCGTCTTGAGACACTTGCTTGGCAGGGCAGGGTTCCCATGTCTGTGGCTAGCATGCAGCGCCGGAAGAATGGATGCAGGTGCTCGCGTGGGAGGGAGGTTGTCCTGGGAGTCAGGATGCCTGGGGTGTGGCCCTCACCATTGTACCCACTTGCTGTGTGGCCTCCTGCGAGCCTTTCTTCCTCTGCTGCAGTTCTCACAACTGTAACAGGAGTCGGGGGCCTGGATAATTCTATAGCCCATCCAGCTCTGACGTGCTATGACCCTGAACCAGGGAGCTGACTGGGAGCAGAGCAGAGCTGGGAAGGTTGTTGCCGGCTCTGTGCTGAGACTGCTTCCTGAATGAGGGGCCAGGATGAGAGAGGCGAAGGGCCTGGGCTTGGGGACCCCACCTCCGTGTTGGGCTGAGCAGTTATTTGCCTTCTCTTCACCCTCTCTGTCAGAGGAATCATGCGGAGAGCCCAGAAGCAAATGCCTGATGCCCTTGAGACTCAAGGAGCAATCTGGAGACATGGATGGGGTTGTGGGGGTCGGGGGGTCGTGGGGGAGCTGTGGAGCTGGACTGCCGGGGCTTGAATCCCAGCTCCCCTACTCACCAGCTGGGTGGCCTCGGGCAAGTTTCTTAGCCTCTCTGTGCCTTGATTTGTTCATCTATAAAATGGACATGGTAATAGGAACCCACTTAATTGGGCGGCTGTAAAAACCCCACGAGTCCTTCCATACAGGGCACACGTAACAGCACAGCGCAGTTCTGGAGAGGTGACAATGCTGTGCGAAAGGGAGCTGGTGGTGCTGGGGCGGGGAGGGGGGCTCCTAGGCCATGGAGAGAAGGTTGGATGAGGGGCTGAGGTTCATGCTCATCAGCCGGCTGGCGGGAATGAACTCTGAGTGGGATATGAACCCGGAGACTCTGATAATATTGGGTAGATAGAGCCTGCGGGTTGGGCCACAGGCCCCTAGAACCATGGGTTCAGAGGACCGCTGCTTCCCCGGGGGGACGTGAGGCTAGGGTGGGTCTGGCTGGTCGGCTCTGCTGCCATCTGCCCTCCCTAACTACTCTTGTTTCCCTCCCCTCCCCGACAGTCTCACTACCGGCCCTTCTATGTCAACAAAGGCAATGGGATGGGGTCCAACGAGGCCCCGTGAGTTCCAGACAGGCAGCACACCGAGGCCCTGGCACCCCTGCCCTCCCCGGCTGATCCTGCTGCTCTCGCTACTGTGCTCATCTGCGTGGAAGGGGGACCCCCTCCTCCGTCCCCCCGTCAGCCAGGCCCCATCCAGGCCCCTCTCCAGCTTTGGGACTTCTAATGGTCACCATCTCTCCTGTGCTCAGAGACCAGCCATCGCAGGGGTGGGAGATAGGTTGGCTTCTCTCCCCTAATCCACCACCCTCCTCTTGGGTGGGGTTGCTGGGGCCCACGTGGTGGCAGCCTGCCTCTCCCACCCATGCCCCTGCTGTCATGAGGCCTGTTGGCCGTTTCTCTCCAAGGCTTCTTCCCCGTGATGTGGTCAGTAGGTGCTTGGCCAGGATAGTTGCCCGTCTCTCATCCACGTGGGCCCAACTTCTCCTTCCCACCAGCCCGGCCCCAACAGGAGGCCGAGCCTGCAGCCCTGGGCCGCCGTGGAGGGGAAGCTCTCAGGGTCTCAGCATCATCCCCACCTTGCCGGGCGTCACCGTAACCGCGCGGAGTCCCGAGGTCCCTGGGGATGGGCTCTCCTGGCTGCAAGGATGGTCTTAGCCAAGATAGGTCCCTCTTCTACCTGCTGAGATAAGCAATTCCCTCAACATGATATAATCCATCCATGAACATAGTTCCTGGCCCAGCTGCCCAAGGGACATGCCATTTTCCTCTGGAATCCTGGTTGTTCTGCTGTTCTGTGTCCTCCCTGGCGACGGCAAGTGAGCAGGCCGGGGACGGTGTGTCTCGGCTGGTCACTTGCAATTTCCAGGTAACTGCTGCTGTTATTTCTAAGGGTAGCTTACCCACCGCCGCCCACCCTCATCCACTGCCCCCATCCATCTTCCTCCTCCCTCTGACTACCTTCCATGTCACACGCTGTCATGGGGCGCAGGGCCTGGAGAGGGACCAAAGTAAGAGCAGCAAGGTGGGGCCCTTCCTCCTCTCACCATCCCTCCCAAGGGCCCTGGGGGCAAGGAGGCGGGGGCCAGCTGGCCAGGGGGAGAAGGGGGGCATTCAGCTTGGGCTTTCCCCTCTGGAATAAACCATTGATCATGGACTTCTTTTGTATTGAACAAACATGTCTAGAGGGTCCCCAGAGGGACTGGTTGCAGGTCTTCAGGACACTTTCCCACCACTGATTAGTGTGGGGTCATCTTTCCTCTTTCCTCCAGAAGACATGGCTCCATCAAGTCTCCCTCTCACCCCATCAGAGCCCCTGGGGTGCAGTGCAGGAGACTGGACCTTTGTTCTTGGTGGGCCTCACTAACAGTGAACAGAAGCGAGGATGGGGGGAGTAGGGCACCCTGGGGTACGCTGAATACCCTGAGGCCTGTGAGTGCTCAGACCGCCCCCATCCCCTGTCCCCATCCTCGGTCCCCTGTCCCCATCCCCCACCCCCATCCCTGTCCCCATCCTGGGTCCCCTGTCCCCATCCCCTGTCCCTGTCCCCATCCCCGGCAGGGAGCAGGACCCCAGGAATGGCTGTGTATAGGCTGGAGTGGAGACTGGTCAGGGGCTTCTCTGTGGTGGGGAGAGCTTCCTGGGCAGGGGGACCCCACAGCCAAGGCCTGGCAGAAGAACCACCAGGCTCCTGAGGGCAGCACCCTCCTGGGCTTGGGGCATGCAGGAAGGAGAGGAGCCCAGAGAGGCCTGGAGGGGTAGTCAGGGAAGGTTTCCTGGAAGAGGTAAGCAAGACAGGAGGAAGCATGACTTGGAAGAGAGGGAAAGAGGGTGCAAGCAAAACGCACTCTTTCCTTGGTGTGGCCAGGACCGCCCCCCCAGGCCCCTTCATTCTCACTGTCCTTCCTTGCTCTGCTCCTCACCTGAGGCCAAACCACACCAGGGGAGCAGCCCTCTCCCCTGCCACCTAGTAAAAGTACCTAAATAAGCTAGCTGCTGGCGCATCGTGGAGGGGCAACCCCCTTCCCTCCTCCCTCTCCCCACCCTGCTGGGCCAGTGGCCAGGCTTCCGGAGGTAGAGGTGGGGGGTCCTTGGGATCAGAAAAGGAAAGGGAGAAATGAGCCAGACGAAGAGGGCAGAGGGGAGCGGGTAGGAGAGGAGAGGATGGTGAGGGGGCCCAGTGCAGCGCCATCAGGAAGGAGGCTGCCTCCCATGGAACCAGCATGCTCCCCCCCCCCCCGTGCTTTCCGTTGGGAGCTGTGAGGACAGTGTCCCCTGGATCGGCTGCTGCTGTTTCCCCAGCCCCTGCTCCGGGTCTGGTTCCATGAGCAATGCTCTCTGGAGCACCTCCCCAGGCCAGCACTCGGTGCCCTGCAGCTTCCCAGACCTGCTTTAGGACCTGCAATCCCCGTGGCTGTGATGCGGAGGAGGGTCACGCTCCTGGGCTCTAGGGATGCTCAGTTCTCGGGGAAAGGCCTTGGCCCCCCCACATTTGGGGCCCTTCCCAAAGCCGCGGCTCCAGAGGAGGGAAGAAGGGGAGGGACCGAGTCCAGCTGAATTCCCTGGACCCCTGCCTGTCCTGGGCCGGGGCCTCACCAGGAACTACTGGTAGTGCGGAGGCTGGCATGGTGGGAGGACAGGAGGACCGCCGCGTCCAGGGGCCCTGGGCCCCTGGCTGGGGCCTGGGTGGAGATGTCCCCTGAGCACCATGCTCTCCCCATCATTCCCCGCCAGTTCCATTACCACTGGAGCTGTGATTCGAAAGCAACTGGGGGAATCCTTTCTTCCATTTCTTGCGAATGCCTCCCTCCTCAGCGAGTGAAAACATCGGACCGTTGCAGGCTCCGGGATGGGAGTCGAGGGGAAGGGAGCCATCTCTCCCCAGAAAGGGAGAGAAAGGAGAGAAGCAAGACTGTTTCCATTCTTGTTCCTCTCAGCACCAGCCAAGCCTGGTCCATGCTCCCCTGTGTCTGGTCCCCACTAGCTCTGGGCTTTAGGCAATTCCAGGCATGCTGTGGGCAGCCTGCTGGCAGATGGGGGAGGACCCTCAGGGGGCTGGGCTGGGGGAGGAGGGAAGCAGAACTAGGGCTCAGCAGGGAGCCCTAGCCAGGTAGTTGGGAGTTCTCTTCCTGGCTCAGTCACTTTGGGCTGTGTGATCTGAGCCAGCCGCTTGCCCTTTCTGGGCCTGACCTTCTCCATCAATAGAAGTTGGTGGTGTTTTCACTGGATCATTCCTTCTCCATCAACAGAAGTTGGTGGTGTTTTCACTGGATCATTCCTGAGGTCCTCTCCCAGCTGTAATAGTTTGTGGGGTAAGGATCACAGCAGCAAGGGTGGTTGGGAGGGACTGGAAAATTGAGCTCCCATCCCAGCTGGGGCTCCGTGACCAGGACGGGGTTGAGAGCCAGGTGGATTGGATTCTCAAATCCCCGAGGCGCCCCTTACCCAGCCCAGCTGCCCCTCCTCAGCTCCACGCCCTGCCAGTCAGGGATTGGGCCCCTCCCCAAGCAGAAGCCTCCCCTGCTCACAAGGGCAGGGGGTGAGGGGGCCTGGGGGCCTCAGAAACATCTGAGTCCTGCTCTGGGCCTGGATCTCCAGGACCCACTGCAATATGGACTCCATGACGTCAGGGGTTATTCCTTTTTGTTCTAGAAGGGTGTGGGCATGTGGGCAGGCCTTGGAGGCTAAGAAGCAGTTATGGGGGGGGGGGGCGGGTAATCCGGGACATTCCTGTGGGGAGCTGACACTTGGAATTCAGACTTTGGGCGACAGTTTGGAGCCAGACTGCCTGAGTTAGAATCCCGCCTGTGGCACTCACCAGCTGTGTGACCTCGGCTAGCTACCCAGCCTGTCAGAAGCAAACAGCATCTTAGAGGATTGCTGGGGACACAAAAACAATGTGCAAAGCACCTGGCCCCAGCAAGTGCTCAGTAACTGAGGCACAGTAATATTATTGTTGTCGGACTAACAACAACAATAGCAGCAACAACAGCATCCCAACCCGGGACCAAGCTCGATTTCCCCAGCCTTTTCGGGACCATGGGGGGGTTGGGGGAAGGGGGCCAGTTTCCACTTTCCCAGCCCCGGAACCAGCTCCACAGCTCCCTGTAGTCTGAGACATGGCCAGCAGGTGGCAGCATTTCGCTGCAGTTTATGGGCACTCAACCTCCCTCCCCAAGCCACTGTCAGGACCGGGGCCCCACAGCCCTCCCACCAGGGGAGCCCCTTTCTCCACTCCTTCTTCATTAGCTAAATAGATCTTGCCCCAGGCTGTGGAATGTGTGATTACAGGCCGGCAGTCCCCCAGCCGAGCAGGAATGAGAGGCTTGCTGCTCACCCCACCACACCCCGCCCAGCCTGGCATGGGGACTGCAGTGTGGGGCATGGGAAGGGTCTCATCCATGTGGGGGGCTGCTACCCTTGGACTCTCCCTGCAGGCGGGCATGCTGAGGGAGGGGGCCTGGTGGCCATGTCAGGTTGAGTCCTGCAGCCCCTGAAGGTTGAGGGGACTCTACAGGTCAGCCTACCAAGCCAGGTGGTAAATAGAAAGCCAGAGTCCTCAAAATCCAAGGCAGGAGAAAATTGAGGGGCAGAGTCCCTTGGCTTCCTTCAGCCTCAGATTTCCTGCCTGCAAGGTGGGGAGATCGGTATCTTGCTCCTGATTGTGCAGGGAGATCAGAAGGGTAAAAGCTGGGGCCAGGACGCACGTCCAGAGGGGGCAGGGTCTTGGAGGCAGAGATGTGAGCCCAGCTCCTATCCAGGTCTTCCCACCAAATCCTCAAATTGCCTCCCAGGAGGGACCCAGGCAGTTTTATCTTTCTGAATGTTGACTATTAAGTTTGAAAATGAACTGTTGTTCAGCCGCATATACGAGGGAGATAAACACTAATTGCTGGGTGCGTGGGCCAGCCCCTGGTTCCTAACCCATCACCCTGCCAAGGCGGAGGCTGAGAAGGGCAAAGGCAAGGAGGAGGGGGTGGGGCTGAGGGTCGTGGGAACCACTAGACCCTCTTGCAAGAGGGAGAGTGGTGGGGAGGCAGGAACCCTCCCCAGGGCTGAGAACGACACCCTAGTCCCTGGGGCTCTCCAGGGAGGACAGAAGCCAGGCTGGGGAGGTCTTTGGCTCACACATGGTGAAGAAATTAATCCTAAGTGGACTGATAATTTGTTTCCCCACTGGCTTCTTGGTTGGCCTGGGGGGGGGCAAACTGCATTTCTCTGAGGTTGGTTCCATCTTCGTGTTAAGACCCTTAGTGGACTGCAAACCCTGGTCCTTACAGGCAACTTGCCGAAGGCGGATCCATCAGTGGAAGGCGTGGCCTTGAGAGCCTGTCCCTGAGAAGGACTCATGATTATTCCTTGGGAGGTGAGGTTGTGGGTCTTTGATGGCTCAGGTGGGGACCTGCCTAGAGGGGGACGTGGACCAGATAACCTGAAGCCCAGGATTGGGTCCACTGTGCAAGCCCAGGTGAGAGAGAGGGCTGGGTTGAGGATTCAGGATGGTGGGACAGAGGGGGTTTCCTTGTCCATTCCTAAATCTTCATGGCGTGCCAAGACCTCGGCACGGGGAGACAGGAGGCACTGCCCGTCAGGGAAGCGGAGGATAAAGTCATAAATGAATGCGGGCTGATTTAGATGTGATAAGTACCCTGCAGAGGGACATGGGGGAGCAGGGCTGAGGGAGGCGGGCTCTCCTGGGGGGGCGGTGGACCTGGGGGTAAGGATCGTCCAGCAGGGGACCTGCGTTGGAGAGTGTTTTCTGCAAGTGTGGGGAGGGCAGGGGTCAGCTGGCTGGGGGTGCTGAGGAGGGGACACTGGGCAGCGGTGAGGGAGGCGGGGTCCCATCACACAACTCTCACGGAGAGTTGGGGTTTCCTGTAAGTGTGGTGTTGCCACCGCAGGATGGTGAGGGATCAGATTAGCGCCCCAAGAAGAGGGCTCTGGGATGGATGGTGATGCTGTGGACAGTGGAGGTCCAGCTGGACAATGACGGCGGCCGGAGACACGGACGATGGGGCCAATTGTGGCGGGTAGACCGTCCGGGTGGAGGAACGGGCAGAGCCATGGAGGCTAGGAGTATAGGAGGATGAGGCAGTTTGGGAAACCGGCTGAGAGCAGAGGGCCCCTGGGCTGGTGAGGTGGGTGGGCGAGCAGGTCCCAGCTGTGGGGGAAGGGAGGCCACAGCTCAACAGCGGGGGCTTCCGGGCTACGGTGGAGGTGGGGAGGGACTCCTGCCAAGGGGTGTGGAAGCAGGGAGGGCACATTTGGGTGACATGACCCCGGAGATGGCTCCTTGCCTGTCTGTCCCCCTGGGAGGCCGTGTGCTGTCCTGGATCTGAATCCCGACACGGCCAGTTGGCCGCTGGGTCAGTAGAACAAGTTACTTATTCTTCCTGGTCCTCGGTTTTCTCGTCTGTGCAATGGGGCTCATAATGGAGTCCACTCGGGGTTTTTGTGAGGATCAGATGAAAGGAAGCTAGTAAAGGGTCACCACAGTGACTGGCACCTTGTATCACCTGATAAATAAGAGCTCAGGTGCCCAGAACAGGACAGAGGGTGGGCCCTTTACCCCCTCTGCCCGTTCTCTTCTGACCCCTGCTTTTGCTGCTGGTGGAGGCAGAATTCAAGCTCACCATCCCAGGGAAGGACCCGATTATCCGGCAGGACCACCCGGCTCTAGCTCCTGCGGCAGGGCTGAGCTGGGACCCTTCCTCCCCCAGGTGGGCAGGGGGCCAGGAGCCCTCCTAGCCGCGTCTGCCAGGGTTACCAGGCCGCAGGAACGGACGCTAATGCTTGTCTTCCCCAAGTGCGGGGCCAGCCACTACACGCATGGGTGGCCGGGGTAATTAATTTACACATTTCATCCTGCTTAAACTAATAAGCTGCTGTATCCTCCTTCTTCACCGAGCCCCAGACTTCGTGCTGGGCCTGCCAGGGATGTCATCCAGCCATGATGACACCATCACTGCCATCCCACGGGCTCTGCCCAAGGCTCCGAGGCCCTGTGTTCATGCTCCCAAGCCTGCTGGTCCAGGTCAGCTTCAGAGGCCATCTCAAGGCGCCCCATCAACCTCACGCCCATCTGGGGGCAGAGGGGGGGACCCTGGAGTCCATCCTCACAGCCCCCTGTCCCACTGGCTCCCCGTCCTGGAGCTGCAGGGTCTTCCTGGTTCAAAGATGATGGAAACCTGAAGATATCCCCCGCAGGAATGAGGACAGTCTCCAAGAAAGGTGGTGAGGGAAATAACGTGGAATGTGTCCTACTGTTTTGTTAAGAAAGGGGCAAAGGGACATCCCGATCTGCTTGGAGGTTGGAGCCCAGAGGGATACACCAGAGACTGGCTACCCGGGGGAGAAGCTGGGGCCCTGCAAAGCAGGGTGGAGGGAGCCTTCTGCCCCAGATCCTTCTCTACTTTCTGAGTCTCAAAGGCTGTGAATGTATTGCATATTCAAAATGCATCAGCTGCCCCAAAATCAATACAAATGTAACGTAAACACCCCTTTTGTGCAGCTCATGTGTGTTGGATCTCGCTGTGCACCTAGGAGTGAGGGTGCAGAATAGATCATGTCACTCCCTTCCAAGACTGAGAGGTGAGGGCACGAGGTCGTCCTTGAAGAAGATAACCGTCGGTGAAGGCAACACCCCGAAGTCCAGGCTCCTTGGGCTCAGGGAGGAATCTGAGTGGAGTTCGGGGCTTCCTGGAGGAGGGAGGCTTGAGCCAGTTTGAAGGTAGTGTAGGAGCTGACCAGATGAAGAGGAGAGGAAGGGCTGGATGGAGCTGAGGTGTGAGTTCCAATTCTGATTGTTAAAATGTGGGGTGCACGGGGGCCCGGCATCCGTGCCTGTAACGTGGGAAGAATTTGCTCAGGGAGCCCCCAGAATGATCACCAACCCTCCCTCACCGCCCTGGAGCCGTTGGTAGGAGCTTTAGGACCCCGGTCTGTGCTGACTGAGCCTTCACAGAGAGGCTTTCTCGTTAGCTGAGGACAGAGGGCCCGCTCCTTCTGGCAGCTTCCGCCTACTTATGGATTCCATTTGTACGCTCTGATTCCAAATCCTGAAGGATTTAATATCCACTCTGTAATCTACTGGCACCAATAGGTATTATCTAACTAAACCTTAAATTGAAAATGCTAGGCTTCCATTTTCCCCAAGCCGTCGGGAGAAGTCGGGGCTCTCTACGTCTGATGTAATTTACTCTTGGGCTAATTAAAGTGTGTCGCGCTCCTGTCCTCGGAGGCCCGCCGCCCACTTCCCCTCCCCTGACACGCCCCATGGTGCAGCCCGGGGTGGACACAGCCAGGCAGGGACTCGGGCTGGCCAGTCTCGGGGCTGCAAGATCCCTCCTGTGTCTATCCTAAGTACCTCTTGCTTTAAATCCATTTCATTTCATCTCCTGAAAGGTTATGAGTTGTCTTGCTGTAATGGACATTCGTTCATTCACTCACTTACTCATTCCATCACCTGCGCATTTATTAGGCACTCATGGAGGGCAGGGAAATAAAAAATGCTAAACACCTAGTCAGGCTCTTCTTACCCCCCTGTTTGCCATGACAGTTTTATATGATGCCAATTCCCCAGGCCCACCAGTTCATAAAGGAACACAAGGGGATAGGGAGCACGAATAGTGAATGTTATAGATGCTCAATCTTCGCCAGACATAAAATAACTATTTTTTAAAAATTGAGCTTTTTGAGACAGTTGAAGATTCACATGGAGTTGTAGCAAATAACACAATGAGATCCCATGTTGCCCCCAATAACACCATCTTGCAAAACCCAAATACAATATCACAAGCAGGCTATGGACAGTGATGTGGTCCAGGTGCAGAGCATTTCCTTGGTTTCCATTCTTTTTAAATTTTATTTTATTTATTTATTTGAGAGAGACAGAGAGAGAGAGAGAGAGAGCACAAGCATGGGGGTGGGGGGAGGGACAGAGGGAGAAGCAGACTCCCCACTGAGAAGGGAAGGGAGCCCGACCCCAGGACGCTGGGATCATGACCTGAGCTGAAGGCAGATGCCTAATGGACTGAGCACCCAGGCGCCCTCTTGATTTCCATTCTTTCCACGAGGGTCTCTTCTGTTGTCCTTCCGTAGGTACCCTCACCTCCCCTTCCCCCCTCTTCCCTGACCCCTGGCAACCACTGATCTGTTCTCCATTCCTTTCGTTTTGCTATTTTAAGAATGCCAAACAAATAGAATCACAGGGTATGTCGGCTTTTGGGATTGGCTTGAAGGACTCCTGTGAGGTGACGAGGTAAGCAATCACACATCTAGAATCACAGGGTATGTCGGCTTTTGGGATTGGCTTGAAGGACTCCTGTGAGGTGATGAGGTAAGCATCACACATCCACACTTTACAGACACGCGAGTTGAGGCCAGGGCAGTGAAGTAACTTGCAGGCGCGGGATTCGAGCTCGGCTCTCCCTGACCTCCGCCCCAGGTTCGCGACTGTCACACTGACTGGTGGGTGTTGTTGGAACCGATGGCTCTCCAGGCTCCCGGTGTCAGGGGGGAGCTCCCTCGGCATCCAGCACGCGGCCGGAGGCCCTGGATTATTCAGGGTCTCAGTCCCAGAGGCAGGAGGTGGCAGTCCCAGCCTGTCCCACCCAGCCTGACTCCTCACAGGCAGACCGAAGGGGGCCCCTGCGCTGGGACCCCTGCTGTGGTGAGGTGGCTGGGGCAGGATGATTCCTGCAGGCCGGCGGACTTCCCACCATGTCTGGAGGGGGGGGCTGCGGACTCGGGTGCTCTCCCCTGCCTGACTTTACGACAGGCTGGTGGCACTCCTTGGTGGGGGGTGGGGAGGCTCATGCCCTGACGTTTTCCCACCCCCTGCCCACCTGCCCCCCAAGTGCTGTGGAGGCCTCACAGCCTGAGACTGGGTCTCACGAGTCAGGTCAGCCTCGGGGCCACAACTGGTCAGCTCCGAAGCCATGTCATTGCAGAGCTAACCAAGCGTGGGATTGCTCAGATTGCTGGAATGAGCGTGGGCACCCCCTCCCGGCCACCTGCTCTCACCTGGGTCCTGCTCCTGCCATAACCTGACCAGGTGGCTGAGGGGGGTTACAAAGCCAGGACCCATGGCTCCCACATCACCGTGACAAGAGCCTCATCTCCCCGTGGAGGCCTTAGCTCCTGCTCCTTAGGGAGGGGGCTCTGGCTCTCTCTGTACCCAGGGGGTGGCAGTCACTCCCCAGACTCAGCCCTGTGGTCCCTGGGCAGGCCTGGGCTTGTGCCTGAGGCTATGAGTGGGGGAGGGAGGGGCCCCGTTGGGTCCCAGGGCTGGAGTTAGCAGTGGTGACCCGAGCCCCTCGGCATCAGGGGACTGCTACGGGCAGAACCAGGGCTAGCGGGAAGGAGGTATGATAAAGGGCAGACAGTGTTTACTCAACGAAAGAAAGAATTTTGCAGGAACTAGAGGTATCCAGCAATAGAGCAGACTGCTTCGTGGGGTAGTAAGGTGTCCCTGTCAGTGAAGTCACTCATTCATTCAACACACCCTGATTGTCTACCTTGGGAAGGCAATACACCACCGCGGCTCTCAGCTCCAGAATCCCACGGACATGGGGTCACTCATCTTTAGCAAGTTCTCTGGGCCTCAGTTGTCTCACCTACAAAATAGGAATGATACCAGTTCCTTACCTATCACAGCGGAGCCCGACCCTGCTTCCGGTGATGCCCACCACACCCCCCTCCTGCCTTGTGCCTGACACACCAGGGCTGACTCCTGTCAAATGCTGTCAACAAATACTCTCATTTCACCCTCAGGGCAAGCTTCTGCTTAGCCTAGACTCCGAGCTGCAGCAGACCAAAGGCCGTGCGATAAAAGTGGGACCGCGGGTAAGGGCTGAGGATGGAAGAGGCGGTGCAGGCTGGTGGGTGGATCTGGACAAGACGGAATGCAGGTGGCTCTGGCAGCCCCTTCAGTGGACGCCAACGCCTCTCCCGGGACCCGTGGGTAGAAGAAAACTGGAGGCTTCTCCACCCAGGGAAGGTGGCTACGTGTCCAAAGGGAATCACACAAGCACTCCTCATAAATAGCAGGCAGCCCTGCTCCCGCTAGCTAATAGGATTAATCTAAATGCACACAGATGCAGGTGGGCAAAATCAAAACACAGAACCCAGGCTAAATGACACTGCTTAACAGTGGAGCCCTGGGAGTCTCGCAACACGTCACCTGCCTGGCTGGCCCACCGTGGGGGTGAGCAGGGCAGGACGAGGCCACGTGCAATGCCCGAGTGTGGCATGGAGGCCAAGGGGACCCTGGAGGAGGGCCAGGGACCAGGGAACTCAGGCAGCCATGGAGGGTCCAGGGCAGTGTCTGAGGGTCATCGCGTCGGGGGCGGGCACACCCTGAGAGGCGGAGGCAGCTGGTGTGCCCTGAAGACGTGGGAGAGGCCCCTGCGCGCTCCCATGGCCAGCGCTCCCGTCTGTCAGTCCTGCCTGACGAGAGGGTCCCAGCCCCGGGAACCCTACCCAGCGACATTCACAGACAGAGAAGCCAGGTCATTAGGTTGCTCTGCCTGGTGGTCTGCCCTCCACAGGGAAGGAAGAGAGGGAACCTCTCTACCAGACAACCACATTTAATCCTCTCTATGGTACTATAACTCCACTTCACAGTTGAGGAAACTGAGGCAGAGGTAGCTTTCCGATCAGCCGGGACCAGAGCCCATGCTCCTGGCACTGCCCCCAAGCTTCCTCCCTTCCGTGGCTTGGGTGAGAAGCAGATCTTCTTTCCTGGGCCTGCCTTGGGCTCAGATCAGCTCCAAACCCAGAGTGAGAGCAGAAGCTTCTTCACTCCCCAGGGTCTAGATCCGGGCTTTCCTCTGCCTCAGCTCAGGACGCCCATCACCTTGCTGATGTCCTCTGGTCCTTTGGTGAGGCCAGCTTTTGTGGCCCTGGAGGGGAAAAGTGAGAAAGACATGGAAATGACTTTCTGGGCCCCTCAAACTAGGAGAGAACTGGGTGGGGGGGCTGTCACCACATCCATCCCTTGGCCTCTAGTTGGCAAGCAAACCAAGAGCACATCCCCCTTAAGGCTTAAGAATGAGAAAGCGGGTTGCTGGTGTTAACTGAGCACTTACTCTGTGCTGGGAGTTTGCTGAGCCCCTGATTCATTATTTCTCCTAACCCATCCAAGGACCCCAGGAGGTGGGGACTGCTTGTATGACCTCCATCATACCAGGGAGTAGCTGAGGCCACTCCACTGATAAGCAGGACATTTGGGAGCCAAACCTAGGCCCCAAAGGCCTGTGATACCCCCTTTCCCAGGATTCGGCTTGTTCCCTGTTTCCCAGTGTCTTGAGTTGAGGCAGTGGAAAGGGAAAATGTGAGTTGTTGTTCTCGCTCCCCCAAGCGACCTGGTTCAGTGGCCAGTGACAGCCCTTTTACCTCCGGAGACTGAAAACTCCCCGTTTGTAAAACCAGAGGAAAGATCTCCACCTTAACTGCATTGCTGCCTTGTTGTGGGAATCAAATGAGAAAAATACACATGACTGGGGTTTTCATGCTGTGAGGCGCTGCATAAACATGAGTTATGATTCCACACCCCAGAGCAAGCATGTTCCTGAGCTTGGTGTGATTTTTTTTTTTTTTTTTTTTTTTACTAATGCTGTCAGGAACGATAATCACTAATAACAATCCCATTGCTTATGTACACACCTCTGTGTGGGGACCTCAGTGCTCCTGGGGACATTGTCTCTGCACAGAGCCTAAGAGGAGGGGGCTAGTGCTCCCCATTTTCAGTGGGGTAAACTGAGGACCCCCCAGCAAGAACAAAGAGCTGACCAAGGTTCCCAGCCCTCCAGGTGAATGCTCTAGGCTTAGAATTTGGGATATCTAGAATTTCCTCCCTCCAGCTGCGAGGGCTCGCAGGCTGCTCCTGAGAGTGATTTATGGCAGAAATTCACAGACTGAGTGCTGTGTCAGCGCTTCCTTCCCCTCCTACCTTCCCATTCTGGTGTTGGCTGCCCTTGATCTGCCGCTCACCCCTGTTCCTCCCAGCCTACTGCTCACCTCCCCCTGCTTCTCCCCGCCAGGAGTTGCCCAAGGCTGAGCTGGGCCTGATTTCAGCTCCTTCCTGGAGCAGAGCTGTCCCTAGTGGCTGGGAAACTTGAGGGGGTGGGGTGGGCAGGGAGGGGAGAGCAGGATGGAGACGCGCCCCCAGTCCCAGGCAGGCAGTCCTCTCTGTGGCTCCAGGTGATCTTCCATAAGACCCCTCATGAAAAAGGCAGGAAGGAGACTTGGAGAGAGAAAAGCCACGTCACGTGCTTGTGTTCAGTAACCATTCAGTAGCAGAACCAGCTCCGAGCCCCACGGTCTGGGGGGACCCCCAGGCCCACGTGTTCCCTCATCCCCAAGGTTGGGAAAATAGGGACTTCAGGAGAGTAGGCAGAGCTGGCCCACTCAGGGCCACACAGATCCCGGTGTGGAGCTCCCGGTGCTTTGCCATCAATTGTAAGGCTTGAGCTACAGGCACCCAGATTCCAAGTCCCACTGGGGGAACGAGCTTCTGGACTGAGGAGTGGGGAGCAGGAGGCTAGAAGGAGGCATTGGGTCCTTCTTCCCAAGCTTTCATCAGGACTGGTGAAGCTGGAGACCAAGGACTTCTGGGAAGGCAAACGGGGCCAGCGAGTGGGTGCTTCCCAGGCAAACAGGCAGATCATTAGATAGTTAAAAACAACAACAAACAAAGGCCAAATATTAAATTTATGAAAGCCAAGGATGTATTGTATTATTAACTTATTTTTTAACATGAAGAAATGGGAAACTCAGAGAAGTTTTTCAACCTGCCCACGACGGTCACACAGCTAATGGAGTCAGAAGAGACAGCTCCGGGCTGGGTGGTCAGAAGCCGGGGTGTGGGCCACTCTCTGGCCGGGCCCTGGCTCCGCTCTCCCTGCAGCCCTCACCTCTTACAGGATCCAGAACCTGAGAACACCTGCTGTGCCCTCGGTTTCTAAGCTGAGCCAGACTCAGGGCGATTGTGCTCAAGGCCACTGCTCATCCTCTCTGGTTGTTCGGGACGACACACTGCTCTCCTTTCATGTTCAAGTCCTGGGTGGGCCTGGGGAGCTCGGGAGGGCCTGGCATTGCTACCATGACTCTCATTTTGGGGACCCAGAAGTTCAAGTTTGGCGGCACTGGTGAGTGAAGAAGGAAACTGGGGAACTGAAACAGGACCCCGAGGGCTTGAGGGGGACGAAGTGTGTGGGGGCTGTCTCGAGGGAGAGCCGGTCCTACCCGGCAGGTGCAGCTGGGATCCTTGGGCCGCCAGCTCCCGATACACTAATGCCTTGGGCCAATGGGGCCAGACGTTCCGCCTGACTCCCTGTGGCCCGATCCTCATATATTGACTCCGTGAGCAGGGTGGTTCGGGCAGATCTTCCATCACGCCAGCGAACTTGTTAGGAATGTTGATTGGCGAGTGATTTGCAGCTAATTTGTTAATCAACCACAGCCTCCAGCGTGGGTGTGGCTGTCTCTTCATGAAGACTCACTAAGAAGATCCCATTCGAAGAAGCTGGCCTAGGCAGCTTGAGGGGAGCTGGTGGTGGTGATGTGGCCATGGGCTTGAACGCCTTCGCGTCCACAACCTCCGCGGACCTCACCGCCCTCATCTGAAACTGCCTCTCTCAGATTTTCCCCCACCCTCCCCCACCCGAGACCAGCCACTCCTCCCTGAGGCCGCCTTGCTCTAGGACCTCAGCTGCATCTCACCTCATCCCCTCTGCCTCAGTTTCCCCATTTCTTTGACAGGTAGCTACTGGATCTCTCAGTAAGGAAGACGGGTGATGTTTGAAAAAGTCGACCGGGTGCTAGAGCTGCCTTGAACTGGCCCATGATTATTAAACTTACAGTGATTTTGCAAGCTGGTTGATAAACACGGCCATTATTAAAAATTAAATTATACAAACTTACAATTAAATAAGTTATATTAAACACAAAGGTAATAAATACTCAAAACTCATTACTGAGTCCTAATTATTTTACTCCATTTTACTATTATCTATACTCCTGAGGTTATTTACATCAACTGTATCTGTATGTTGGAAATACTATATAATGGCGCATGGCTAAGCATCTCTTCCCAAATCCGCATTCGTTAATGTCACGTTGGTAGATTGAGATCAGCCAGGGTGGGAGTCTCCAGAACATGGAAATTAGCAGATGCTTTGAGTCAGGTCTTCATTTATTGTTTTTTTATTTGTTTAGACTTTAACAGTGATGGGGAAAATCTTAATAATGCAGATTGAACTTTAAAGAGTTTTGTGTGTGTAGCTATTACATTGTAAATGGCACCAAAAATCGAGGAAATATTCTCGCAGTAATTGAAGACTATTATCAGATGCAGGGAAGAAGTCACTCACATCGGTGACAAACAGAAAAAAGTTCCCGATGAACACCTTTGTGGCTTCTCTTTCTTTTTACCCATTAATGTAAATGCAAATATCAACCAACATTCAGGTGGGAACTACTCTCATTGTCAATTGCAACCATAGGTTGGCTACGAGTTTTGCAAAAATCAACAGAAGCATTTTGTGAGAACCCACAGGCTATGCAGAATTTACAGTAAAGGGTATTGTACATTTTATTAGTATTTGTAAAATATTTGCAACCTATTTTTTATATCAGCAAAATTATGCACATATAGCCACATTTTTTTTTCCTAGAGAGCCAGTCATTGAACACTTATCAGCATACCACTGACCACTATCCTCTTCCTTTTTGCCCCCCACCTGGCTCTAGGACTTGAATGGTACCATCCAGACTTAATGTCTGCTCCAGATGTTGGGGAAGAGGGTAGAGCTTGGCCTTCTCATCCTCCCCAACTCTGTCCATAAAAAACTATTCCTAGCTGTGACTAGGCATATCCCCTGGGGGGACCCAGGGACAAAGGTGTCTGTAGGGCACGTTCCTGGGCAGGGAGCAGGAGGACCCAAGATGGGAACTTGCCTGCTCCGCTCTGGGGGGGCCTCTCCACCTGCTGTCGGACTCCATCTGGAATCTGACCATTGACACCACCTTGAGCAGGGCCACCATCATCTCTGGCGTGGATTTTGGCAAGAGCCTCCTGACTTGTCTTCCTGCATCTATCCTTGACCCCCCTGCAGAAGGGGTCAATAGACAGCCAAAGAGTTCCCTTTAAAAGCAGATCACCTCCTCCTCTGTCGGAAGCCCTGCCGAGGCTCCCCTTTCAAGGATTTCCAGTGGCCCCGCGCCATCCTGCCTCTGCGGCCTCATCCCCATCGCCTGCCCTTCTGTCCTCAACTGTGCCTCTTTGCGGTTCCTTGTGCCCGCCAGGCAGCTCTCCTCTCAGGGCCTTTGCACTGGCTGTTCCCTGCCTGGATTGTCTTCCTCCAAGTCCCTGCTGGGCTAGTTCCTCTGCCTCCTTCAGTTCCACTCAAACCTCACTCCCCCGGAGGCCTTCCTCGTCACCGGCCAACACAACACTTGTCCCCCCCCCCCCGCCCCCCCCGCCCCCCCCCCCCCCAGGCAATTTTTAATTTTTGTCATACTATTTCTCACCTTGTAATATATTATCTAATTTCCTTATTACATTTGCCATGGAAACTGAGGTCATGAGAGCAGGGACCTTCGTCTGTTTCATTCACGGATATACCCATCCTCCAAAAACAGTGCCTGCCCCAAGGCAGGTGTCAATAAATATTTTTGAAGAAATGCTTTGTGGGAGAAAGGGCAGTTTCCGAGGAGGAGTCCTTGCAAGAGAGCAGAAAACACTTCCTCTCTTGATTGATGCCAGGATGGGAGGCCTGCCTACCTCAGCTCAGCCTGGCTTTGCAGCTCATCTCCCCATTCAGAGCCTGGGCAGGACCCTGTAAGAGTCAGGATTCTCCAGAAAACAACCGACAGGCATAGATGCAGATACATCGAAATGGAGAGAGAGTTACAGGAAGGAATTGGCTCACGTGATTATGGGGGCTGACAAGTCCCAGATCCGCCGTGGGCAAGCTGGGTCTGCGGGAGAGCCGGTGGGCTGGTTCCAGCCGAGAGCCGCTAGGCTCAAGACCCAGGAGGACCCCATGTTTCGATCCAGTCCAGAGCAGGAGAGAAAGGAAGCACCAGCTCCAGAGGCACACAGTGGGAGTTTCCTCTTCCTCCTCCTTTTTGTTCTATTCGCGTCTTCAGTTGATTAGACGAGGCCCACCCACACTGGGAGGGCAGTCTGCCTGATTCCCTCTAGGGGTTCAGATGGTAATCCCCTCCTGTACCATCCTCACAGATACACCCAGAATAATGGCCCACTAACCCTTCACCCGCCCCAGCCCTCACAGAGCAGAAGCAGAGCAGGATGCAGCAGGCTTTGTGACACACGACCTTCTCCCAAGGGGGCAATGGACTGCTGATGGGGCCTCTTAGCCCCCTGCCTCTTCCTGCTCTCCAGGGGCCGAGAACCTAGGTGACGAGGAGCGGAAAGATGGCTTAGAAAACCTTTGTGGCCTTGGCCTAGCCCCTGTGTTCTCCGCCCCCCCCAAAGATTTTATTTATTTGAGAGAGAGAGAACGAGCGGGGCAGGAAGGGGCAGGGGGAGAGGGGGAAGCAGACCCCCCCACTGAGCAGGGAGCCCTCCGCCGGGCTCGATCCCAGGACCCCAAGATCACGCCCCGACATTTAATCGACTGCGCCAGCCAGGCGCCCCCTCGCTTCCGTGTTCTCATCTGTCGTATGGACTTGATATCTCACAGCTTCAGGGCTCAAATGAGAAAATGCTTTGTCAAATATAAAGCATTTTGCAAGCCCAAGGTATTTGTCTTGAAAACTTTCTGTTCCTACCCAACTCTGGCAAATTCCTATCCCTGCCAAGGGAGGGGTCAAGCCTGCCTTCTTATTTATTCCGTGTCTTTTGTCCTAGGAGGAGGAGCAAGGAACGAGGCATAAATGGAGTCAGGGTCTTTGAAGACAGCAGCAGTAACAACACATATATTTGAGAAGCTAGGCTGAGAACTGATGCTGGTTCTGTCCTGAGCCCTGGAGGGAATCGTCAGATTGTTGGATGTCCCCACTCCTGTGGCCTTGCCCAGTTCTGAACGTGGCAGGTAGATATGATATCAGAGAGCTTCCTGTCCGGGGGCTGTGGAAGAACAGGCGTGTCCCAGATGAGCTGTGTGCAGGCACGCCTGGAAGCAAGGGGATGAATGGGAGACCCCAGCTCCTATCGGTCCCAAACAGGTATATTCCCACTGCTGTTTCCCCACTGCCATTAGCACGTCCCTTGCCCCTGGCCCTGCATGGTTGGGAATGAGAAACCGGAAGGCACCTTCCTTTCTAGGTCTCCTTTCTGGCTCCTCTTATCCAGTCACTGACTGAGCCCAAGTCCAGGTAGAAACTTGTCTGTCTGGATTTCCAGAATTGCCGAAGCCATCCGCCGTCCAGGCCTAAGAGCTCTTGTGCAAAGATGAAGCCATGATAACGGGCGCTAAGGGGCACAGGGCGTTTCAGCACAGAGGCCCATCAGGGAGACATATGGCGGACGGGATAACTTGCACGGCGGAGTGGTGAGGGCAATATCCAGGAGACAAGATGGCTGGCAGCCTCTGCCCTCCTGTACCCTGCAGAGAGCAGAGGGCGTGGGGACACCTCCCCCTTGCCCCCCCCCCCAGTGTCTATCCTTAGCTACTCTGCCCTGGGGATTTCAGGTCAGGGTGTGGGTATAAAGCTCCTTGGTTTCATGACATAGTGATGGTGGGGCTCATTCATTTATTCATTCAATCGTTTACTGACTTAGTAGATATTCATTGAAAGCCTATTCCGGACCTGTATGCTGGCACTGTTTTAGATGTGGGAATCCAGATCCCTTTGCCATGGAGCTTACAATCTAGCTGGGAGACAACTGCATCCATGTAAGCAAGTGTAAAGAGGGAAACCGGATGGGTATGGGTCTGGGCCTTGCACATGTCGCTTACTAGCTCTGTGACCTTAAGCAAGCTCCTTAATTGCTCTGATATTCAGTTTTCTCGGCTTTAAAGTCAGGATGATAAAAACACTGCTTTCATAGAGTTGTGAAGGTTACTTGGGAGAACATATACAGAGTACACAATAGAGAACTGGCTGGTGGTAGATGCACCTCTTATGCTTTCTTGTCATTATTAATATTGCATCTCCAGAAATGGAAGCAGGAATGGCCTCTCATTCAGCAAAGTGACACCCTGAAGGAGGTGGGTCCAAAGCATCATCACCTTCAGTTGGTAAAACATCAAATTCAGCCAACTCCTTGAGTATTTGGTTAACAAGAGCTCTAACAACTGACTTTTTTTTTTCCAATGTTGGGATCAGGTGGTTATTTGAACTGGATGAACCAATTGGTGGTTCTAATTGGGTGAATCAATTCATTTTTCTGGCATCATGGGGACCCAATCTGAGATTGGTCACAGTTGGATCCAAGGCCCTGGGTGCCTTGTTTCACAATGCAACTTTTGGCCTGGTTTTGTCTTTTTTTTTTTTTTAAGTGTTTATTTTAATTCTGGTTAGTTAACATACAGTGTTATGTTAGTTTCAGGTGGCCTGGTTTCATCTTAATTTCATAACTGTTAAAGCTACGTGATTACGCATGAGGACACGTGTGCGTGCGCACAGAGACTCACACACACACACACACACACACACTCACATAAGGAAAAGCTATGCCAGCTCATGATTATCCCCGCTGAGTTGGGACCAAGAGAACCCAAACTTTATAGTTTGCCAACAGCTTTTACCTCTTCTTGGCCAGATCTTTCCCACTGCAGAAGCCAAAGAGCCAAATGGCATCATCTGAGTTTGGTCACTTTCCTGCCAGCCACTGGCCAAGGCCCTGGCTGGTGGCCTACTGCTCTGCTGCCCATTCTGAGGGGGCACCGGCTCTGCCTGGCGTGGAGAGGGGGGCTGGCACTGCCCAGCCTGTAGGTGCTTGCAAGAGGAAGCAGAGGATGCTGGTTACTGGCAGGCAATCCTGTTGCCGCTAAAGCTTGGCACGTCTGGGTGGTTTTAGCAGTCCAGACAGAGAATTAGCACGGAGGGAGAGCCTGCATGGCCACGCCAGCCCGGCTCCTTGGTGCTGGCCGTGGAAAGATCTTTCTTCCTTGGCGGAGAGCTTGGGACATCTCAGAGGCAAATTTATGTGAAGTGGGATAAAGGGGATCCCAGCATGACTATGACCCCATCCTCTGGGGAGGTTCTCTACAGTACTTTTTGCTGCATGGTTGGGAAACCTACATTTTCTGGGTTTTTCTAGAAAGCAGGAGTAGTGAATGCCACTTCTGAGTTCTTGGGAATTGGTGAGCTGGTGCTGTCTTGAGGATGACTGCTGTCTGCTCTGGGAGCAGTGTCCCCCATTGTCAGCCCCAGCCCTTGATGGAGTGCTTAAACTCTGCCTTCCTGGACCAGCTGCTGACAGATGGTGCCGGGAGCCCAGCATTCCAGGACCAGCCCCACCTTTTCCCAGCTATGGGATGTGGACAAGTTGCTTAACTTCTCTGGGCCTCAGTTTCCATCGGCCCTAGCCCTTGTTGTGAGGACTGAGTACAGGAATGCTGGATAAACAGATATATCTCAACCACATGCAAGACATGAGAGTATGCTCTCCACACACAGCCTTTCCAGCAGACTAGCCCCTGTGGTAAGTTTTCTCCTTGCATCTTCTTAGAAAACTGCTTACTGGGATATAAAACCCTTAGGAGAAGCAAGCTGTCTATCCCGAGGGATGCCCACTACCACCCGGCCCTTCTGTCTTGATCTATAGATTTCTCTGCACACTGACGCCCTCAGCCTACTTCAAAGCCTGTCCCTGGGCAGGCACAGACTGGAGGAGGGGTAGGGTGAGCCCGAACAACTACAGAAACCAAAGATTAGGGATTCTCTTCCTATTTCTTTCTGGGTTTCCTGTTCTGAGATGGGCAAAGCAGCCTGATTTATTTTTGACAAACGTATCTGCATTATAAATTATACTGGGGATGGAATTGTTACATTAAATCGAAGTTAATTTTTGACTTCTGTTCAGGGAGCCATAAATAATCAAGTCCGGGGTAAGGTTATGGACTGAAGTCACCCAAATTATGCTAATGAGGATGATTAAACTTTTGAATTCTAAGTTTCTGTAAGAATAACAATCAGTTAGCATTTACATTTCTGCTGTGCCCTAGGATTTGCAGCTTTTTCTGAAGCCCCTATTAAATATAAATAACAATACCATTTTGTAAAGCCAAGTTGAGCCCGATGGGGCATATTCAATTCTCTTTCCTGGCGCTCAGCTCCTGCAGATGTGGGTGAGGGCTTAGGCTGGGAGTCTGAGGCATGCAGAGCCCGCGGCGAGGGTGGGACAGAGTGTCACAGGACTGCAGTTGCATCTGCCTTGGAACTACAGAGGGATTTTCAAGTTCTAACAGGACAGTAATTCAATTTCGCATTGGTCCATTCGGTGAGGAATGCCGGGAAGTCCTGTTGAGCTTTAGAAGTGCCCCCTGCACCGCCCCCCGCCCCCGTGAGCAGCGATTTCTGAGGTTTTGAACTCAGGATGAGGTCCCAGTTCTTTGCCTTCCCTGCTGGCATGCTGTGGGTCTTTGGGCCCATGGCATTAACTGTCTGTGCTTTGTTGTCCCTCCATCGGCTCCGGGGACCTTTTCTAGGAGGCCGCTGGATTCCCTAGCTGAGCTCGAGAAGGAGCAAAAAGGCCCAGTTGATTTCCAGCCTCATGTTTGGCCACCTGTTATGAAAACCTGCCCCCAAGATGCTCATCTCCTGATGCCTGCTTGAGACCCAGGCAGCTGCTAGCATAATGATAGGTCAGCTTGGAGGTGAGGCTGCTGGCTGAGTGGCTATTGTTTATCCCAGTTTCAATTTCATCGTCATGACAACCCACACAAGTCATTGTCCAAGCCGATGCCTCTGCACTGAAGGTGTGTGAGGAACGGTCCTCTGGGCTCGCCCCCCACCGAGGGCCGAGGACCCATCTCTACACTCATGGGGCTGCTCCTTTCTCTGCTCCTTTCTCTGCTCCACGTGTTTAGGGTGATCTTATTTTTTTCCACCACTTACCCAGAAATTGTTTTTGAAAAGTGTCTCATTTCCACTGAATTTGGCTCAGAATGATGGGGGCCTGGATCTGTTCTCCCTAGTCAGCATTCTTGTAGGTTCTCTCTGGCTCCCGCAGGGTCCCGCACTGCTGTGACCACTGGATGTGGACAGGGGCCAGGCAGTGGGTGGGAAATACGCCTGCTTCACACCCAGAGCAGCGGAGGGAAGGCCTCCCGAAAGATCCTGCTCCCAGAACTCAGTTTGGTGCATCTCCGACTGGAAACCTGCCTCTGCGTGGCTTCCCAGCTACGGGGTGCCCCCCCTAGAAACTTTCAAGAGACAGATGGCTGGTGTTTCTGTTTTGCTCTACTGCTTTGAAGAATCCTTGAGTCTGTGCGGGGCTGTTTAGACACCAGTTCTGGATGTTAACGTCGGTGAGCCTTGAAAGAATTGCTCTGGCAGAATGGGACGTGTGTCTACTGAATTTCTCTTTTGGGTCGTCATGTACTTTATGATTCTGAAAGCAGACGTTCCTTTGATTTAGGGAGCAGGCTCAAAAAGGGGCTCTTTTTTGTGTTGGCTCACTGATGAGTCTGTGGGGAGGAGACCTCGGCCACGTTTGCCCATGGCAGAGGGTTACGAGGCAGGCCTTTATTGGGAAGGAAGCCTGCCTGCCCCCTGACAAGCCTTCTTTTGGAGGTGGCTTCCCTTGTGGCTAGAGGGTCACCTGCTGTGACCAAATTGATGGCTTATTTGCCTAAGTATCATGGTCCAAGATACACACACACACACACACACACACACACACGATATTGGGATTGCTTTGCTTGAAAGAGGCCAGAGGGACTGGGTTGCTAATTGAGTCTCCAAATCAAGGAAGGCTGTTACAGAGACAGGTGGATCCACTGCTGTGGGAAATGGGGAAATGCTGAGGTTAGGCCCACATGTCTCAGCCCCTCTGTTATCATGGGGATGGGACGGGACTGAGCTAGGCTGTGGGAGAGGGCAGAAGGCAGGCAGGGGAGTCAGGAGCCAGGAACTGAGCTAAGCCAATTTGGGGTCTGGGAGAAGAACCCTGTTAGAAGGTGGTCAGATAGGGGCCCAGGCCGACGCGGCCGGTCAAGCTAGGAGCCAGTAATGCTCACCTTCTTCACCTTCATTCATTCTGTGGATATTTTGCTATATTTGCTGTGTGCCAGGCACTCTTCTAGGTCGTCATGAGTGAGTGGTCAGTGAAACAGGCAAAAATTCCAAACATAACAGAGCTTCGCTTTCTACTGGGGTAGCCAGGTGATAAACAGATCATTAAACACCTAGTGCGTCAGATGGGAAATAAGGTCTACACTTAGGGGAGGGGCATAGGGAGTGCGGGGGTGTTGCAATTTAAAATTGGGTGAGCAAGGCAGGGCTTTCTGAGAAGATGATGCTTCAGCGGACTGTAGGAGGTGAGGGCTAGAGCCATGGGGACATCTGGGAGAAGCAGACCCAGGCAGAGGGAACAACAAGCTTAAAGCCTTGAGGCCTGGCAAGCTGGGGGAAGAGGGGGGAGGCCCGCTTGGCTGGAATGAGGGAGGGGGGGGGCACAGGGGTTGCTGGCCAAGAAGTAATGGGGCCAGAACACTCTGGGCTTTGCAGCTACTGTAAGGGTTTGGGGGGTGTGATGGGAAGCCACAGGGAGATTTGACAGAGGAGAGCTCTTCCGGGATCCTTCGGGCCACTGTGTTGAGAATACATCGAATTTCCATTAGGTCCTCACTCTGTCCTTGTCCTGGGACTGGAAAAGGTGCATATGATTACCAGATGACCTAAACTCTGCTAGGATAGGAACGTTTCTAGGAAAACATTGAGCTGAACGTGTCACACGTTTGTACCCATGAGCGAAGAGGCTGACTTGGCCCAATCTCGGTATGACCGTCGCCTCATCTTCCACCCCTGCCTTAGGGGTGCCAGCCACGGCCAGCTCTGACACCCAGGCTCCTGCCCTGGTCAAGTTCTCCCAAGTCCTGCAGGTTGTCTTTGTGCCGTGGGGTTCTGCTAGCACCTCCTGTCCCTGGCCACTCCACCACAGGGACACCGCTGCTCGCCGCAGAGGCCTAGATCGCAGCTCCCTCTTCTGAGCTAGAGGGATCCCAGCAAAACTGCTGTGTCTAACTGAGACCTGTTCGAGGTCCAGGGCCTCCAGCTCTCTGACCTCCGGCTGACTTCCACGGCCCAACCAAGACTGACTCAGAGCAGCTCAACCCCAGAGGTTAGCGCTACCTCTGGCCTCCCTGGTTTCCTTTGGAGAGTTAATCCAAGAGTCTCTGGACTTGCCTGTCAGATCGGAGTGCTCATTGCTTCTTCCATGATCCAGAAAACCAGGAACGTCCAGCCTCCTGCTCGATGAGAGGAAGGACAGGTCAGCCACAGGAGCTGGAACATGTCCATCCCCATGGGTGGTCCCGAAGGTCGGCCATGTGGGTCTCAGTGCTGTGAGAGGTTCTGGGCCCATATGACCCAGGGTCCGTCCCCCTCTAACATTTAAAGTATCTGTGTGATGTCACTTGCTGTCCAGTGAATGGGAATTTACTCTCCTGCCTTACAGGGATGGGTCCGGCGATGTACTTAGGGGCGCTCCTCACTGAATTTCTTCCTCACCACTGACGACAGGCTTTGTGAGTTACCGACTGAAGTCAGATCTGAGCTGGCAGAGTCAAAGGAAGTGGGTTTAGGAATAGATCCAAATTACGTTGGGGGAGATCCCACTGCTGTTCCAAGCAGTCAAATACCCCTTTTTGATTGAATAGGCTTGTTATTAAAAATGCATTTTAAAAAATGAAATCGAAAGCAAATCCCTTCAAATAAGATTTCAGCCTTGTCTCAAATCCAGGGGTTTATTTGGAAGATCCACTTTCTCACACTCCATACGGAGCCGTGCTGGGAAGACCACAGACCACTCCATCCCCTGAACTCGATGCTTTCTGCTCCCCTCTGGACCACTTTCACTAGAAAGCTCTTCCTTATTGTATTCGGGGGAGGGGGACCCCACCCTGCTTCTGTGTGGCCTGGACTCGCCCTTAATCTGCAATCCTCTGCAAGAAAGAGAAAGGAGCTGGTGAGGCAGGCCAGCCAAGACAGTATTAACTTGAATCCTACTTAATTCCAGTTGCATGATGAAAGGCTCACTTTGAGACTTGATTGAGGTGAGTTTGGGTCAAATAAGAGGAGGTTTCATTCATCACCACAGCCTCTTACTGGGCAAGCATTCAGGGCTGGGCACAGAGCTCGGGGCTCAGGGTCAGAGGAACAATACTTGGTCCCTGCCCTTTAGGGAGACAAACAGAAACAAATAGGACCTAAGGACAGAATATGCAAGCCGTTCTGAAGTAAGTGTGTGTCCCAGCCCTGGGGAGAACAAATAAGGGACCTCTGGCGTGCCGCGGGAGGGGATACCGGGGCCAGGGGATCAGTGAAGAAGTGGACTTCTGCCTTGGGTTTCAAAGGCCTGAGTAATAAACTCACGGAAATAGAATTATGGAACTCATTACCTCCCAGAGAGATTACTAGCAGGAACCGTAATGGATTCTGAGAGGATGGGAGAATGTATGTGCTTGTCACAGGAGGAAGCTGATGCCTGACACCTCGGGGGGAGGGTCCCCACCCCGTTTGACAGGGGGTAATACTTGGCCAGTGTCTCAGCATCCTCGTGCGTCCACGTCCTCATCTGTAAAAATGGGACATAGAATAACATGGCGTGTCCTGCCACCTCATGGGGTTGTTGGGAGGATGAGAAGAACCAGCGCATTGGAGCATGCCAAAAAAAAAAAAAGTCAAAGCGTTTTATTTGGAAAGAATTTCAAACTCACATAAGTTGCAAAACTAAAAATAATACGAAGAACATCCACATATGCTTTGCCCAGATTTACCTATTGTTTATTTTTAACAGAAAGCTAACCCTCTTCTCCTTAGAGTTAACCATTTTTAAAAAGAGTTTATATATTTATTTATTTGAGAGAGAGAGAGAGAGAGCACGCAAGCATGAGTGCACAAGGGGGAGGAGCAGAGGGGGAGGGAGAAAGAGGGGGAAAGACTCTCAAGGAGACTCTGTGCTGAGCACAGAGCCTGACGTGGGCTTGATTTCATGACCCTGAGATCACGACCTGAGCCAAAACCAAGAGTTGGATGCTTAACGGCCTGAGCCTCCCAGGCGCCCCAGATGCACCTATTGTTGACAGTTTACCCCATCTACTCTGTTCTTTATTCTCTCTCTCTCCCTCTGTTTGTGTATATATATGTATATATACTATATGTACACATAGTTTTATATGTCTGTATGCTCATACATAATTTTTTTCTGAACAATTTGTGGTAAGTTACATACATGTGGCTCTTTACTCCTAAACACTTCAGTGTGTATTTCTTAAAACACACCCCAACACACACACACACACACACACACACACACACCCTATCCTGCACCGGACTGAGGGTAAATAGTCAAAAACTATTTTTATAAGTTACTTGGATTTGTTCTTTCTCTCTTTTCCCCCCTTCAGTGTGGTTATGATCCTCTCTTGAAATATAATTAGGCTCATTTGTTTCCATCTTTTCCTTTCTCCCCATTCTTACTGATTTTAATTTATTTTTGGAATTTGTAGACTATTGACATGCTTGCAAAAGTCAAAACGATTGAAAAAAAAATAAAAGATACACTCAGAGGTACGGTTTTCTCCCATAACCCTCCCCCCTACCATCTGTCTAGTCTGATCAGGCTGCTATAACCAAATCCCATGGACTGAGTGGCTTACACACAACAGAAATTTATTTCTTAGAGTTCTAGAGGCTGGAAGTCTAAGATTGAGGCCCCAGCAGATTTTGGTGTGTGGTGAGAGCCTGCTTCCTGGTTCATAGATGGTAGGTCCTTTTGGCCGGGTTTTCCCATTCTTGAGGTCTCCATCCTCATGGCCTCGTCAACTCCCAGAGGCCCCACTTACTAACACCATCCCATTGGGGATTAGGTTTCCACATATGAAATCTGGGTGTGTGGGGGGGGACACAAATACTCCATCAATAGCATCATTCTTTCCCATTTCTTATAGATAATCCACCTCATTATTTTCTGGTTTAAACTTCCTGTGTTTCTTTTGTAATCCTAAGCTGATATATGTACATTTTTTTCTTTTCCTTTATTTCTCACACGAAAGATAGCATACCACACACGCTCTCTTGCACTTTGCCTTTTTCACCCAATAACATCTGTAAATCACTCCATATCAATTCATAGTGATTTCCTCTTTCTTTTTTTACAGCTGCATGGTACTGTATGCATGTGCCAGAGTATATTCAATCAATTGTCCATAAAGGCATGCTGTTTTTCAGGATGGTAGCACCCACTGTGGAGACTTTCCCCTTTGGAAGCTAAATGCACATCATGGGCAACAGGACATTCTGAGCATCTTGGCATCGGCTAGGACTCGGTCCCATTGCTCCTCGTATTGGGGTTGAGTGTTTCTGACCATTGGTCTTGTTAGCGGCACGGAGGGGGGCCCTCTCCCAAAATGTATGTGAAGGCCAGGGACCTTCCAGGGATTAAAAGACAAATCTGGTCTACTCTTGGAGCATGGACGCAAACATGTCTGAAAGATAGGGGGCTATAGGGAGCAAGGGGAGGGATGAGACCCAAAGGAAACAGATAACATGAGAGAATGTCAGGGACACTCAAAACAAACTCACCTGAGTGAGAAAGGTATCAGGAACGGTAAGCCAGACCTAGTCTCTGGTCCTGCACCTCAGTCTTCCTGCCCCAGCCCCTTGCTAACATGTGTATGGTTTGAGATAAAAGAGCTGTATGTGCCCTTGAACTGAGATCTCTGTAAGCCGTGGGTGCTCAGGAACCTTGCCATGGGACCGCCCTTGACTGAGGAAGCAGACACATTCTCCTTGTTTGCAAAGTCAGTGTTGCAGCTGGGGGAGAAGCGGGGCGGGGGGGGGGGGGGGGTTGCTCATCGGAACAGAGCCTGTTCTGGACTATGAGCTCTGGCATGGCCACCAGGCATGGGGGTCATCGTGGAGGCCGTCCCCCGACCCTGTCCAGGGGCGTGCTGCCTGACTAACTGTAGAACATTGCCCTTCTCTCTGTGCTGGAAGCATTTCCCTTTTCACTTTGCGACAGCAACCGTACTGAGTTTCAGTTTCCCCAGGGCTGGCAAAATCAGGAGCCTCCTTCCCGGTCTCCGCCCTAGGCCTTCTTCACTACGGTGTCGGTGGCCTTGGCAGTGGCAAGACACCCGCAGTAGAAAGGAGCCCTAGGTACGTGCACCCCGATGTTTATAGCAGCAATGTCCACAATAGCCAAACTGTGGAAAGAGCCAAGATGTCCATCGACAGATGAATGGATAAAGAAGAGGTGGTATATATATACAATGGAATATTATGCAGCCATCAAAAGGAATGAGATCTTGCCATTTGCAATGATGTGGATGGAACTGGAGGGTATTATGTTGAGCGAAATAAGTCAAACAGAGAAAGACATGTATCCTATGACCTCACTGATATGAGGAATTCTTAATCTCAGGAAACAAACTGAGGGTTGCTGGAGTGGGGGGTGGGATGGGAGGGATGGGGTGACTGGGTGATAGACACTGGGGAGGGGATGTGCTCTGGTAAGCGCTGTGAATTGTGCAAGACTGTTGAATCTCAGATCTGTACCTCTGAAACAAATAATGCAATATATGTTAAGAAAAAAAGAAGAAGATAGCAGGAGGGGAAGAATGAAGGGGGGGAATCGGAGGGGGAGATGAACCATGAGAGACAATGGACTCTGAGAAACAAACGGAGGGTTCTAGAAGGGAGGGGGGTGGGTAGATGGGTTAGCCTGGTGATGGGTATTAAAGAGGGCACGTTCTGCATGGAGCAGTGGGTGTTATACGCAAACAATGAATCATGGAACACTACATCTAAAACTAATGATGTGATGTGTGGTGATTAACATAACAATTAAAAAATTTTAAAAAAAAAGAAAGGAGCCCTAGAATGTCGCAGGGCTGCTGCTGGCCCTGGGACTTGGGTGGTGGGTGCAGAGAACAAGGCCAGAGTGGCTCCGAGCCCACATGGGACTTCCCTGAAGAGTCTCAGCACGCTATGGGAACAGTGACACCCTAAAAGACTGACCTTCCTGCCACCACGCAGCTGGGGGCTCAGAGCCTTGAGATTTAGGCATTAAGTTTAGTGGGACCACCTTTTGACTTCTGAATGAGGAAGCCTGTGACATGTGGGTTGGACTTGGATGTAGAATCAACATAGACACCACTGATGCTCCCCCTTCCCCCGTGCAGCCTGCCTGACAGATGGACAGTTTGCATCATGCTAATTGGTATTACTTCTCTGTTCCTGTGTACATGCCTTATGCCCTCCCTCCTGTGCTTGCCTGTCCCCTTGAAGGCAGGGGCTGTCTCTTCCCCTCCCCCTGTCTCCCTACAACGTGTGTCTGAACTCAGAGGTAGTCAGGCCCTGGGGTTCACCAAGGTCCCCTTGTGCTCATCACTCCTGGAAACAGGTGCTCAGTTCAGGGCCTGCAGTCTTGGATTCCAGGGGGCCTGATGCCCTGAGCTGGGGAGGTAGGAAATGGGGTCCAAGTCTCCTATGCCCCCTCCTCCCAGAGACCTTCCCTTACCCCCTCCCCCCGCCCCATAGAAACACCCTTGTCACCACCCACCTTCTGACTCTGACTTAGTTTTCTTCTTGGAACTTTTCACTCCCATATTTGCCTATGTCTCTCTCATCAGAACTGAGCTTTATGAAGGCAGGGATTTCTGTTTTGCTCACTGCTAATTGGCCAGGCGTAGAATAGCGCTGGGCACGGAACAAATATCTTGGCAGATACTTGTTGATTAAATATAATGCTGCCGCACCAATAATGATGACAACGATAAAGAATTCCTAAATTCCGTTCTTTTTTTTAATAGATGAAATATGTTGCTTAATTTAAAAAAATCTTTAAAATGAAAATGTATTATTCTTTAAAAAGTATTAATTGCTAATGGTTTTAAAGGTAAAGAATGAGTCCAAAAGATAAAATATAACATCATTGGTGCAATTTAGTATGGCCTAAATTGTGCCATTTGCAAATGTTTGGGTTTTATTAAAATTCACTTATTAATTACTAGAAAATTATTTACCTAAAATATTATTATTTTTTTATTGGACTGATTTTATGTATATATATAGTTCAATATAAGAACATTTTTACTCTTTGTGTTTCTTTTCTGTACTTTTAGTTTCATTTCATGATTATTACTGAAACTAACTTTGTTGACTATAGGAAAGGTTTTTTCAAAAATCCACTGAGTATGGAATATGCTAGGATGTCACTGGATATACCCATAGGAGGCAACTTCTCTTTCCAATGTCCTGCCCCTTGGAACAAGGACCTATGAAGCGCAGGTCCTGCTGTGATGGATAGGAGGCATTTGGGGGAACCTTCTAGGGACAGTTGAGTCCCACCATAAAAGTGGGACAGCTGTGGTGAACACACCTCTTGGGTAAAAATTACACTAAGACCCTGTAGTTAAGATACAGCTGCAGTATGCTGTAACAAAATCCAAAATATAGTGGCTTATACAAAATAGTTTATTTCTCTCTCCTACCACAGAGCTGGTATGGGAGTGTCATAGGATAGGGACCCAGGCCCTTTTAGACTTTTCTTTTTTATTTAAAAGATTTTATTTATTTATTTGAAGAGAGAGACACAGCGAGAGAGGGAACACAAGCAGGGGGCGTGGCAGAGGGGGAAGCAGGCTTCCTGCCCCGCAGGCCCTTTTAGTCTTGTTCTCTGGCATCCCTAAAGTTGTCCTTGGTGATGGTTAATCTTATGTGTCAACTTGATTGGGCCATGGGGTGTCCAAATATTTGGTTGAATGTTATTCTGGGTTTTCTGTACTTTCAGATAAATTCAGCATTTAAATTGGTAGCATGAGGGGCGCCCGGGTGGCTCAGTCGTAAAGCGTCTGCCTTCGGCTCAGGTCATGATCCCAGGGTCCTGGGATCGAGCCCTGCATCGGACTCCCTGCTCTGCAGGAAGCCTGCTTCTCCCTCTCCCGCTCCCCCTGCTTGTGTTCCCTCTCTCGCTGTGTCTCTCTCTGTCAAATAAATAAATAAAATCTTAAAAAAAAAAATTGGTAGCATAAGTAAAGCAGATTGCCCTTCCTAATATGGGTGGGCCTCATCCATTCAGCTGCAGGCCCGAGGAACAAAAGGTTGGCCTTCCCTGGAGTAAGAGGGTGTTCCTCCTGCCTGCCTGACTGCTTCTGTGCTGGGACATTGGTCTTTTCCTGCCTTCAGACCTGAACTGAAGCATTGGCTTTTCCTGCACCTCGAACTTGCCAGCCTTTGGACTAGAATCACACCATCAGCTCTCCTGGTTCTCAGGCCTGCAGACTCAGCCTGGAACCTCACCACTCTTGGGGCTCCTGTCTGCTGGCTGCAGATCCTGGGATTTGTCAGCCTCCATAGTTGCATGAGTCAATTCCTTATAATAAATTTCTTTATATCTCTGTGTGTGTCTATTAATATGTATAAGTAAATATATAATATATATGCAAGTATATATGTTAATTATGTAGACACACACACATCCTATTGGTTCTGTTTCTCTGGAGAACCCTGTCTGATACACCCTTGTTCATGTGAGCCAAGATGCCTCCCCACAGCTCTGTGTTCCAACCAGGAAGGGAGAAAGGGGGAGGGCAGGGCATGCACCTTTTCCAGCAGCCTTGACCCATAAGTTGCATACATTACTTTTGCTCACATCCCGTGGCTACAGCTTAGTTGCGTGACCACATATAGCTGCAAGGGAGGCTGGAAATGTATTCTTTATTTGGGCTGTTATGTGTTCAGCTAAAAATTCTATTACCACAATAAAATTCTATTACCACAGAAGAGGAAAATGAATATATGGTGACAAGTGGAGTTAATACAGAACTGAAATATTCCTCTTTCCTACCACTGAAGATGGTAACTCAGCAGCAGTGAATTCATGGTCCTGGAAGGGTCATGGATATCATACCCATCCTGGGGGGAACTGCTCCAACTGTTTGAATATCCTGCCTTGGAGCTGGGGAGGAACGGGAGTAAGAAATTTGTGCAACTTCCTTTTTTTGCCTGGCTGTGCCCCTACATGGGCATTTCCCCCTCTTTTAGAAGCAATGTGGTTTTACACATTCAACTCAGCTGACTTGCATGGATGAATTAAGGAGGATGAGAGTAAGCCAGTATTTCCCCAACTTGCTGGAAGACCTACTTTGGGTGTTTGTGAAAAGTGCATATACTGATCCATCCTGGAGACTCTGTTCCTTGGTCTGGGAAAGAACCCAGGAATCTGTAGGTTTAACAAACTGCCCAAGTGATTTTGAATCAGGTAAATTTGGGAAACCCTGGGCTATTTCCCCAGCTTATCCAGAGCCTGTCCAGAACATGGAGATTGACTACAAGACTATTCATGATAACATCCCAGGACAGGAGCTGGGGCATGGGGCTCACACAGGAAGACGAGGTGAGGTGGGGGGGCTGTAGGGTAGCTCTCGAGATGTGGTTTCCAAGGCCCCACAAGGGCCAGCGCTTATGGCTCTTCTTTCCAGACTCTCCCTGCCTTCTCTTCTGTGGCTTCTCACTTCTCCAGCCCGTGCCGACAGCTTTATTCTTTCCTTGTCCATTGAGACTGTGATCCAGCTTCAGTTAGCAACTGGGTCTAGTCCCACTCTCAGAGATGACTCCGTGAAATGTGGCAAGGAGAAATCTCCAACTCAGGACACTGGAAGCACCACCCGTGCTGGGTCTCTGACCGCTCAGGCCTGTGACATTCAGCTTGCCACGTGGCTTGTCCCTCTGCTTCAGCGGATCCTCCCCACACAGCCTCCTCTTCCTCGCGAGCGTCCGAGTGAATTATGAGATCCACCCAGCGGAAGTAGAAGAGTTAATCAAAGGGATGTTTCTTCAGAGACTCCAACTGCACTTAGCAAGTTGACATTATTGAGTCTCCCTAGCTATTGAGGAGGGGCTCTGAGGATCAGGGAAGGACTTTTCTCTCCAGCCCTGTCAGCATCAGGCTGCCCTTCACGTCGCCCTGGGGCCGGGATTGGGGGTGCAGCGGGGAGCCAGGCCACAAGTCGGGGCCTGCCTGGGCCCTGCGTCCTGCCCTCCCAGCCGATGGGAGGTTGGCAACAAGTAGCAGCCCCTCCTCTCGGCAGGCGAGCAGGGTGAACTATCCTTCTCAGCCCATTAACACAGCGCACGCAGAGCAAGGTTAATGGAACTGAGATAGGGCTGGCAGGAGAGGGAGAGCCCCGTGGGGACCATGCAGCCCACCTCCTGTCGCTCAGCGCACTCGCCCCTCTTCTCCGCTCTGGGCCCATTCAAGGAATGTGTCCATCTGGGCACCTCTGCTTCAAAGACACGGTGGGGAGGAGGGGCCGAGTGATGCAGAGGGGAGAGGGCCATCTTTCTCCCGCTCTCTTGCCCGCAGGGCCCGGAGGGAGGGCGGCCATCAGCTCAGTTAAGGGAGTCATTAGAAGAGAAAATCCGTTTTTATGCTCACAGACAGGTCGTGTGATTGAATTGTGGGTGCAGACAGAGGCAGTCTGCAAATCTCGGCATACTGGGACCTCCGTGTTCACTAGGCGGGGTCCTAAAAGGGCAAGGCAGAAGGAGTGCCGGCCACTGGGGTGAATGGGGTTCCCATCAGCCCGGCTCCCTAGATCCACCATTTACTCCTAAGTGGAAGGAAATGGCTCTAAGAGATGCAGATGGGTCTGAGGCCTGCCAGCAAATCAGATGCAGATCAGAGGGAGGAGGTGAGGAAGTCCCCCAGCTTTGGGGAGGATATAAGGTCAGTGGGGACACATTGCACAGATGAAAATGACATATTTCATAGCCCAAGATCCGGGTGCATTTTCACACCCACTGATTTGAAAACCAGTCAAAGCTGCTCCGATTCCTTTCCTTCTGAGGGAGAAAGGAGAGGGACCTCGCTCTGTCTGTGGCTTGCTGGGCAATGGAGGTGCTGGGCTGTTTGGCGCAGTCCAGGCCTCAGAGGCGAGGCCGTCCCAGGATCCTGCCCTCCTCCCTGCCGGCCAAGCTCATTCTCCCACAGCGGGCTGTGTGCGGAGCGCGTGCACCCAGTCAGTCAGGACAACGAGATTGTCACAGGACAGCATGCTCAGGTCCACTGAGGACATAAGACATGAGTGTGTTTCAGGGCTCCCTCATCCCCTTTGAGTTTTTGTTCTTAGCCCGGGACCCTCCCACCAAACTGAAATTGAACCCAGACATGAGAGGGGGGCCTGCAGCCACGTTGTCTTGAGGCTTCGTGGTGCTGGCCTCCCCAGGCCGGAGGGCACCTCCTCCTTCCACCCAGTTCCGGCACATTCTTCCTAGACTTCTTTCTTGGGCCATTTCTCAGCAGGTGCTAAGTGGAGAAGATGCAAAATTGTCCCCTAACTCTTGGTTCATGGGGACATTCCAGGCTGCGGGCTAGGAAAGGTATAGAATTTTAAACCAGTTCCGGGGGTTGGGGGGTAGTATATGTGCCTGTGTGTACGTTTGGGAACAAGCTACTTCTGCTTCCTAATGAAAAAATAAAAGCTTGAAAGGGATTTGTTAAATCAACTAAAAGAAGCCCCTGGGATCTCCATCTCTCTGATGCACAAACCCTTCCCCAGTGTGCAAACGAATCAGGACCCACATGGATCCGATTTCACTCCAAAACTGGGCTGGCTTATAAAACCTGAAAAGGAAAATCGGCAAGGGCCAAGTTTGTTTTCATTTCTCTGTCCACACACTCCCAGAAGCTTGTTCTGGCCTCTCCACCCTCTGGGGAGACAGGGTGTTTGCATGTTTGAGTGGGAAAGGGAGGAAGAGAAGTCCCTATCATGACATCTAGGCCAGGCAAACTGGGAAAACTGGGCTTAGCCTTGTTATATGTCAGAGAATGCATGGGTCCTACTCCCCAGACATGGAAACAGAGGGGGACAGACAGTCGGGTGCTTGAGAAAGGGGCTCAAAGGAGATGGGAGAGTGTCTTTATCCTCCTTTCTGTCTCTCTAGGTCTTTCTTCTTAGGGCCTGACTAACAAGGATGATGAGCAGGACGGGGCTGTAGAAAACATCTGGAAAAAAAAAACCCTGGGGTCTGCCTGGGGGTCCAAAGATGTGCATCGGGGGAAGGTTTGAGAAACTCAAGCTCGGCTCACACTTAGTCCTCCCTCAAGGACTGCAGGATAATGCTGCAAGTTGCTTGTGGTATAATAAAAAAGACTGTGAGACAAAATAAAATAAAAACCTCTGGCCTTCGTCCAGGGTTCCTGGCCAACAGCTCCTAACGCCCTCAGAATCTCCTGAGTGATAAGAGTATCATTTCTTCTGTGTGCTAATGCTATGACTCCAGAGGGGTTGGAATGTGTGTGGGGGACCAGACAGCTTCAGGATGGGGGCTGGTGGCCAGAAAGCCCAGGCCGGGATTAGAGGGTTACAACTTTCAGTCCCGGGAGGGGGAGAGGGACAGGAGGCTGAGTTCCAATCACCAATGGCTATTGATCTACTCAGTCATGCCTCTGTAATGAAACCTCCATAAAAAGCGCTAACCAGGGACGCCCGGGTGGCTCAGTCGGTTAAGCGTCTGCCTTCAGCTCAGGTCAGGATCCCAGGGCCCTGGGATGGAGCCCCGCGTCGGGCTCCCTGCTCAGCAGGGGAGTCTGCTTCTCCCTCTCCTCCCCGCGTGTGCTCTCTCTTGCTATCTCTGTCTCTCTCTCAAATAAATAAATGAAATCTTAAAAAAAAAGAAAGAAAGAAAGCCCTAACCAACAGGGTTTGGAGAGCTTCCAGGCTGGTGAACTCACTGATGTGCTGGGAAAATGGCGGGCAGAGAGGGCATGGAAGGCTGGCTTCCCCACCCTTCTCCCAGACCTTGCCCTGAGCATCTCTGCCATTTGGCTATGTCCTTTCTAATAAACTGGTAAACATAAATAAAGCATTTTTCTGAGTTCTGTGAGTCATTCTGTGGAATTATTGCACCCGAGAGGAGGTTGTGAGAACCCCTGATTTATAGCCAGTCAGTCAGAAGTCCGGGTGATCCCCAGGACTTTTGCGACTGGTGTTCGAAGTGGGGGCAATCTCGTGGGGCTGAGCCCTGAAACCTGTGGGGTCTGACGCTAACTCTGGGTGGTTAGTGTCACAATAGAGTTGAATTATAGGACACTCGGTTGGCTGCAGAGAATTGCAGGATGGGCTGTGGTGTGGAAAAGCCACACATAGTTGTCAGAAGGAAGACAACTGCATTGCCGGAGCCCCACCTTCTCAGGCCCTTTGTGCGCGGACTGACAGGAAACAGGGTAATAATCATATAAAATGACTGGTGAGGGTCACTGGAGACCAAAAGAGGGCATAGACAGACCCCAGTTCCGTTGTACCAGCTCCCCACCTTCCCCCCACAGGGTCTCCCCAGGGGAAACAGGCTTGTTAGCTCATCTTTTTTTTTTTTTAAGATTTTATTTATTTATTTGACAGAGAGAGAGAGAGGAGAGCACAAGCAGGGGGAGCAGCAGAGGGAGAGAGGGAGAAGCAGGCTCTCTGTTGAGCAAGGAGCCCGATGCAGGGCTCGATCCCAGGACCCTGTGATCATGACCTGAGCCAAAGGCAGATGCTTAACTGACTGAGCCAGCCAGGCACCCCTTGTTTAGCTCATCTCGCAGGTGTCCAGACCACTCTGCCCTGAGCCTCCACAACATGTTCGCAGTCGTATCTTCTGATCTGGGGGAGAAAAGGCCCAGTGACGGCTCTCTGCCTATAGCCTCCATCCCTGTTTCTCAAACTCTATTCCAAAGGCTTCCAAGTTAAAGCCCAGACAAGTCACAGAGCTTGTCCAGGGTCACACAGCATATAGGCCCAGATGCACGTGTCCTATTTCCTATGAAAACGCTGAAGCCACAGGCCATGCTGCTTCTCCCCTCTCTAGGGGAGCATAGGGTATCTCGGCACCCCAATGGCTCCTCCCTTTCCCCAGCTGCTTGGGAGCCGGGGTCCTCTGAAGTGAAGGACCTCCAGAAGTGTCTGGTATCTGAAAAGAGAGCTGATTGGCCCCACAAAGCCAAAAGAAAACTGCAAAATCAAAATTAATAAATGTTTGATTACATGTCTACAAAACATGTCAACTAGTCAACCGCCACTTAACTCCCAGTTATTCTAAATTATAATTAATGTGGAGTGTGTCTGCAGCTTAAGATGACTGATACATTGTGTGGCCTCCAAGTATCAGACTGAGTAGCGGAAGAAGGTCATAAAATGACCCCGTCCCTCCCCATCTCTGCTTCTGAATCAGAAAGCTGAAAAAGGCGAAAGATTTGAGAAGAGGAGAAGAGGTGAAGAGGAGTTCCCGGAGGAGGAGCCCAGCTCTGCTCTTGATGTGAGGCTCCTGGACCACGGAAGGCAAATCTAGTGCATGGCTCACCTTCTCCATCAAATTTTAAATAACTCCCCATTCTCTGTGTTCCAGGCTGACAGAGTTATGGTTCATTCAAAATGATGGCCAATCCCAACATCATCTGAGGTTGGCTTTAGGGCAGCGTCACAACCAAATGCCCCAGACTAGACCCCCAACTTTTTGGTGCCCAGTCCACCTGTGAAGGACTGGGGGGGGTACCACTGGGGTCGTGAATGGTCCACATTTATTCAAGAACATTCAACAAATACTTGTGCCAGGCATTAGGTTACATGCGGGCAGGGGCTGGGGGTGCAAAAGTGAGCAAAACAGACCCCCTTCCCCTAGGGGGGCCCGTGTCTAATGCATAACAATTGTCAGAGTTTGTGCCATACTCTTTCTCATTTGATTCTCGAAAAGGCCCTGGGAGCACTCAGGGCAGACATTAGTTTAATTTTTCTTTTTTTTTTTTTTTTAAAGATCTTACCTACCCGTTTAACAGAGACACAGCGAGAGAGGGAACACAAGCAGGGGGAGTGGGAGAGGGAGAAGCAGGCTTCCCGTGGAGCAGGGAGCCCGATGTAGGGTTCGATCCCAGGACCCTGAGATCATGACCTGAGCCAAAGGCAGACGCTTAACGACTGAGCCACCCAGGTGCCCCTATTTTATCTCCCTTTTCAGGGAGGCCATTGAAGTTGTCTAAGTTGGCAGCTCTAGAGCCTGGACTCTAGCCCCCCACGTGCTGTTTCTATACACCTAGTTTTCTCCCCACAGGCCAGGCCCCTCGGTGACGGCCAGGGGGCTGTCCCAGCAGTGAAGGATTGCTGTCTGAGACTGCAGGCCTTGAGACCTCCTTTCGGGTTGAGCCTGCAGCCCTGCCCCCGGGGAGGGGGGAGGCTGTGTCCAGCAGCGGGGGGAGGTGGCTGCCAGGGCTGCTGAGCTGTTCCCTGCACTCTGGAGCTTCTGAGATTATCTGCGACTAATCAGCTATTTATTTCAGCCAATTCATTATGTTCTCTTTGAACCACGCTTCCTTTTCCGGAGAAAAGCTGCCCTGGAATTGGTTTGAACATTAAGGGCAAAACGTGCTTGCAGGCTGCATTCTGGGGCCAGCGCTGTGCTTCTGGGCCCACCCGCCCGCCGGCCCTCCGCTGGGCCCTCTCTGTCACCACGCCTTCAGCGAGGGACAGATGGGCTCAGCCCGCAGCTCGGTCCCCAGAGCACATGTCCAGCCAGTCCTGCCTGCCAAGGGCCTCGATCAGCCTCCTCCCCGCCTTCCCCCTCTCCAGGCCTGCGATCTCGGCCTGGGCATCAAGGCGTCCTGTGCTCCATCAGGGCGCTGGGCTCTGCAGCAAATCCTGTGTCTCCCGCTTTAATCCCTCCCGAGCTGCCGTTCAATCACCCCCCCACCCCGCCCCCAGCGCACGGCTTAGCTCTGCTCCAGTCCTCCCTGTGGGCTCTGTCACCCCCATCACCCGGCCTGATCCTGTCACCTGCTCTGCCAGCCCCCCTCTGCCCTGCAGCCACCCCAGATGAAAATCTACTTCCTTCTGTCACCCCGGCTCCTCTCCTTCCCAGCCCGCCCTCCCTGGCATCAGATTTTACCACCCAGTGCTCTGGTCTGGGCCTACCCTAGCCACTTTCTGACTCCCAGAGAGGGTAGCTGGGAAGATGGGAGGGAAGAGAGGGTCTCTCCTCCTCTCAGCCTCCAGACTCTCCCTAGGTGCTGGCAAGGTGGGTTGCCCTCACCAAAGCAAGCTGGGAAAAGCCCCAGAGCTGCGGGCCACCGTGGCCTAAGGCTCTTCTCAACCTCTCCCCAGCCTCAAACAGTCAAAAGCCCAGAGAGTGCGGTTTCCCCACAGGATACTCCCTCCCTCTGGCTCCAGCGGCCTCATCTTGGGGCTGCATGTCTATCCCAAGATAGTTCCTCCCTGGGAACGCGGTTGCCACGGCAACAAGAAGGCAGCCCCCACAGACGCAAAAGGGGCAGGGGGCCAGAGAGTGCAGAGGGACATGAAATTTGACCACGATGGCTGTGCTGGGCCCTCCTCCCCCCATCTTAAGGGACATGGCCCTTCTGGAGCACAGGTAGGCAGGGGTCCTGCCGCGGGCTTTATGGCAGAAGGGGCCAGGGAGCAGTAGAGACCGTCCCACTGCAAATGCAGCCTGTCATCCTGGCGGATTTGGGGGACCTGTGAGCTGTGGAGCACAGACATAGAAGAATTATCCTCTAAGTCCAAACCCGTGATACATGGGTCTGGCCAGAGCTTGCCTGTGACAGTGTTGCTAGGACTTTATGGGAGAGGCTTTGCCCTAGAAGCTGTCAACCTCAGAGTTAGGATCATGCCCCAATACCTGCCACTTTCCTAACAGCCCCTCTGGAGCCAGCATTCATGAGTGTCCTAAACCCTTCCTTAACAGACTGTGACACCTCTTAGGGAAATGAGCTCCCTGAATTTATGCCCAGCTGCTCAGAGGAGCGGTCCCCTCGATCTGCTCCATACCTATGTGATGTAAGTGTTCAAGGAGTCCCCTCGGGTTCGGTGCTTTGGGATTTGGTGAACTACCTACCCTTCATCCCGCCCTTCCAACCCTCACGATAGCATACGCTTTAATTTCAAAGGACAGTATTTCCTAAAGCCCAATGTGCCCCAGGTGACTTTACAATATTACCTCATTTATTCCTCACAACCTTATGAGGTGGCAATTCGAATCTGCATTTCAAAGGTGAGGAGAGTTGACTTGTCCACCAGCGGGCACAAGGCAGAGGTGGGATTCGAACTGGTCTGACGAGGCGGTCAGTGCGGCTCCCAGGAGGACCCAGCTACTCTTGAGCCTATTGGTCTGGGAAGGGCGAATATAAATTAAAATAGAAGGCGTATTCCTCCCTATTGAAAATAAGGAGAGGACCTCTTCCTCCTCTCACTTTTCTTTCAGAGTTTTTTCCTGTGTCCTTGTCAAATGCACGGAAATCTTTATAATGGCTAGATCAGTCTCCTGCTGGTCTCAGAGCTCAGGCATTTCCTCAAAGACCTGAAAGCCACCTTTCTGAAATGCAAACATCAAGGGAGATAGGCCCCCTCTCTTGAGCTCCTGTGGGAGGCTAGGAGCCTAACTTTGGTGGGTTCCTCGCTCCCATTTGCAGAACCACCTCCAGTCACAAATTATGCGTTTGTTTTTCTTCTGGATAAAGCCAATAAGCTAATGCAGATGGTCGCCCAGTTACCAGGTAGAGGCAGGATGAAATATGTGTGACAAATGGTGCTGTCAAGACCTCTTATTTGAGGACGAGTTCTTGTCTATCATGGTGTATAAACAAGGGGCATGTATATAATGGGTTGTATCTGCCGGGCTACTGAAGGGGACCAGAATATGCCACCCCAAAGGATGCCCCTCTGGCATAAGGATTATTTGGAAGGCCACTGAGGAACAGCAGAAGCAGGAAAAGCTCTAAAATCAGAGCATAAGTTTCCCTTTTGTCAAGAAACTTGACATCAGTAAAGGAAATTTCCATTTGTACAAGTGTTTCCGTCTCCTGTAGCAGGAGGGGGAGACTCTTAACAGCTCTTATCAAAGGAAAAGACTTCAATCTGTGTGACAATCCCTACTGAAAAACCCTTGTTTGCCATATGTTTCCTGGTCACCTTCCCATAACTCTCCTCCCTGCTGCCAAGCCCCAAGCCCATTTTTCTTTGTGTAGCCTGAAGTAAGTCCCTAAATTCTGGCTCCCTTTCCGAGCTACATTTTTCTTTGTGAACTCCCGCGTGCGAGTGTGTGTAATTAAAACCGTTTTTATTTTCTGGTTAATCTGTCTGGTTATCAGTTTGATACCAACTGAACCCAGCCACTGAACCTAGGAGGGTAGAGAGAAAAAGGGTTTTCTCCCCTGTGCTATACAAGGGGGTGAGATTCCATTTTGTCTTTGAAGTCTCTTAGGGGATAAGCTGTGATATGCATCACATTCTGGTTTAATGCTTATTCGATAAGGAAACTGTCCCCACTACCATTGTAGAGGTTTTCTGGGTTGAGAGATTTTTTTTCTTTTTTCTTTCTTTTTTTTTTTTAAAGATTTTATTTATTTATTTGACAGAGAGAGAAATAGCGAGAGCAGGAACACAAGCAGGGGGAGTGGGAGAGGGAGAAGCAGGCTTCCTGCCGAGCAGGGAGCCCTATGTGGGACTCGATCCGAGGACCCTGGGATCAGGACCTGAGCCGAAGGCAGACGCTTAACGACTGAGCCACCCAGGCGCCCCGAGAGATTTTTTTTTCTAATTTTACTTCTACAGTCCAATCATAGACTCCCTGTCCTTTGAATCTGTGCTCCTCACCCCTGCCTCCTCTAAGACTCTGGATGCTCACTGATGTCCAGTTTCCCAGTCTCCGGGGCAGAGCCTATTCTGAATTAAGCCTTGCTGGCATGTTAACAGATGTCAGACCTCTGCTAAGGGTGATTCGTCCCTGCCTGAGGCTATCCCACATTTGGGGGGAGGTTTAGCCCACAGACCTGCCCCCCCCACTGACGTCACTCCCGTCTTCAAAAACCTTTGAGGTTTAAGAGATGAAGTCACAACTTAGTGATGTGCGCACCCCATAGGCCATAACTTCTGCTGCTCTTCCAATTTATCTCCCTATTCCCCCCCCTACCCCCACCCCCGACAGATCATCCACTTGGCGATGCATTCATTTAGTGCCTTTGCTGACCTCGTTCCCTCTGGACTGGAATACTTCCTCCTCTGCTCTCCCCCAGGCCACCAAGGTCTCTGTTTCTTCAAGGACCCGCCCAGATGCCCCTGCCCTGGAGCCTTCTCAGGTGTGAGGACTCACTCCAGCACCTCCCGGCCTCGCCACACGGTGCGCCGCCCTCATCCCAAAGTCTTGTCTGCTCAGGGTCCCCTGCTAGGTCTGTGACGCGTCCTCTGCCATACACCGTTCTTTGAGGATGTGACCCATCTCCCTTTGCATCATATCTCCGAACTGCACCAAGCCCAGGGCCACCCCTGGCTGCTCGAATGGAATGCTCCGGCCGGGCGGGCCTTGGCGACAAGGGTCGGCCCTCCTGGCTCAGATGACGGAGTAGATTGGTGTAGGGTTTCCCAAAAGGGAGGAACTGAGAGACTTCGTGTTTTCTCCTCCTTCGCACTTTGAGAGTCATAGCCTCTTTCTCAGCTAATCAGCAGGTGGAAATGTGACCGTCCCGACTGGGCCACCCAGCACAAGGCCTTCCAGATCCCCTTCTCTCTCCTGAGTAATAAACAGAGTCGTTACCAGGTGCCTCGCTCAGCCTCCTGCGCAGGCAGGTTATTTATATGCAAATTTGCCTGTCTGTGGTTGTGGAGGCTCATAAACATGATAACAGAAGCTTCTGTAGGGGCTGGGACTTGATGGAGGGTGGGGAGAGGCCCTCTAGCTTCTGTGGGGAGAGTTAATACGGGATTAGCCACAACCAATTAGATGGTATCAAACCCAAAGGGACCCAGCAGCTTAGCTAAACTGAAGATCCGAGTGAGGGAGGGAGGGGGGCTGCGGCTGTCAGGAGGGCCTCACGCACCGGCGGAGCCATCCCCCAGGAAGCCAGGCTTGGGGGTAGAGTCCTAGGCCCCGGGCCCCTTGGAAAGGGGCCCTGGGAGGAAAGGCACCACAGTGACCCTCACACCAGTCCTGGCATCCAGGGATGTTGGTGGGAAGCATGGCAGCCCAGGAGGTGCGGAGGTACGGCATCGCCCGGGAGCCTTCCCGTGTGCTGACCCCTTCTCTGCCTGGTAGACTGCAGGCCACCCTCTGGAACACCCCTGCGATGTCCACTCCCCAGTCCCCCGCTCCAAACATCACACCATTTGTTTCGGGGTCTGCCGCCCCCCCCCCCCCCCCCCCCCCCCCGTACAGATCGCAGTGCCTGAAGGCTGCATGTGGTATCCTTGGTCTTTGACTCTCCAGGAGTACAGTACAGGGTTTGGAACAAAATAGATGGTCAGTAAACATTTGAGGGGAGACTGGGAAGGGAAACTCAAAGAAAGCCAAAGATATTTGGACTTAAATCCTGATATTACTTGAGATCCCCCCCAAAACATGTCTCTGGCATACGGATTATTTAGAGCTAAAGGCCATGGAGAGCTGGCAGGTATAGGGAAAGCTCTAAAACAGGGAACACGTTTTCTTTGTAAAGGGAGTTTACATCAATAAAGGCAATTTCCATTTGGAAACGTGTCTCCCTCTCCTGTACGGGAGGAGACTCTTCAGGACTCCTTCCAGTGGACCATGCACGGACTTATATCTGCAAACCAAACCCTACTAAACAACTTGGACACCCCCATCCCCATTTTTTCTGGTCACCTTCCCACAGCTTAACACCTCTGCCCAGAAGCACCCTCTCCTTTGGATGGTCTAAGATGGTGCGTGAGTCCAAGTCTATCCACCCCTCTGGGTGACTCATTGTTGGGTGCTCCCGTGTGTACATGGGAGGGTGCACACACGAATACATTTCTGTTTGTTTTCTCTTGTTAATCTGTCTTTGGTCAGTCTCATTACAGGCCCACAGCTGAAGAACCAAGTTTGGAGAGAGGAAAATATTTTTTTTTCCTCCCTGCATACTGTTTTTGTGATCTTGGGCAAGTTATGTTACTCCTTGACCTCATTTTGCTCATCTGTAAAATGGGGGTAACAATCCCTCCAATGACGATCCTATGTGGCGAGATTGTAAACCTCAATCAAGTTAGTTACATTTCTCCTGCCATTAACTGCTTCCCTTTCCCACCGTCCAGGGCATCCGGCCACTGGTCCAGGGGAGTCCATTCCCCGGGGAAGGCAATCGGCAAAACGAAGACTTGTGGATAATCGAGTAGGAAGAGAGAGGAGAATTGGTTGGAGAAAGAGAATGGAAAATGAGCCACAGCCTCTGAAAGTGCCTTTTTATTGGAAGGGCGTCCCTGAGAGGTAGCGGGCAGTGGGCGGCCGCGGAGCGCGGAGTCAGGGCCAGTGACCCTGGTGGGCTCTCGGGGCCGTCAGCACGCGGGCACTGGTGTCTGCCGGGTCCTGCCCGGTGCCGGACAGTTGTCCACCCAGCGGAGCGCCTGCACGTGAGGCGCCCTCAGAGTGGCTGCTTTCTCAGTGTCCTTACGACCCAGGGGCTGAAAGAGGACGTAACTACCTCCATTCTGACCTCAGTCCGTACTTTGTAATTGGTTAAGCTCTTCTGTCCCATGGCTCTCTAAACTCAGGCGAAAGACCCTGAAGCAAAAGCTGAAACTACCCCCTTAAGCAGTAGGGACTGCCCCGAGGCCAGCAGGAGCCCGTGTGACCCACCCCAGGACAAGGCTTGGCCTGACCTGCACCGCCCACCTGCACGGACCCACCAGCCTTTCTCCCACGTTCTCCTTCTATGAACCTGGCAGTATTTTCTGCACTTTGGAGACAGTCTGACAGTCCACGGCCTTTCCCGGTGTCGGCCTCCCTGTGGGTGGCTGCCCCTCGTGTGTTCGGGACCCCGGGAGCAGGTGCTTTTGCCCTCCTGTGCCCCAGTTACAGGGCCTGATGCTGGGCTCCAGAGACTCCTGGGGGGTTCTGGGCCCTCCCCCGGGCTGCTCTGTGTGCCTGTCATTGTGCTTTGACAATGCATTCTGCTCCATTGGGCCACTCAAGCGTGTGCTTGGACCTCACAGAACATGCGGGCCAGAAGGAGCCGCGTGCCACATCAAGTCCAAAGCACGAGTTTTACCGATGAGGAAAATGAAGCCCAAGAGCCCATTATGGGCCCCACCTCACACAGAGCTTCATGGTGGGCCAGGACCCCGAGTCCTAGGTCTGGAGCTTGCTCTGGGGACTTCCCATCCATGCACAGTGGTCAGCGACCTTCAGAACCAACCCCGGGGATCAACACCTGGGTAGGAGAGAGCAATGGGCTGCGTGGCAGCAGGGTAGCCATGAGATATCCTCCTTCCCCTGGGTTCACAGCTATTCTCAGACTGTCTGGAGGTCCCCACACATCCCATAACCTCTGGGTCTAGTTCCTCACTTCTCAGCACAAACACTCCCAGGCTGGACCCAGGCCTTCTAAAACAAAGATGCAGACCGGCCTGGCAACTTCTTCCTTCTTGTCTTATAACACAAAAAACTGCTGTGAGTTCCCCACTGTGGGTAAGGAAAGCCCGGGCCTCAAAGATACAATGGCTTGGCTCCCCTCCTGGGGTGGGAGTGAGGAGGAAGAGGGGTGGAAATACCTTTCATTCCTTACCAAGGAGCCCACAGTGGAGAAAGCAAGACGCAGCTAGTCTTTCACTAGGCTATTCTGCCACATTACATTCTTAACAAACCACCCTACTACATTTCTAGAACAAATCTGATCATGTCTCCTCTCTGCTTAAAATGTTTCAGTGGCTCCACATTGCCCTCTGGATAAAGCCCAAACTCCCACCACAGAAGCATGTCCTGAGCTGGCTAGAGCTTCTCCTGCCTTGGTATTACGGCTGTCCTCCCTCCCTCTGCTACGGCCAGACTGACCTAGAATTTCACTATGTATTTCATCCTGCCCGCATAGAATGCTTTCTCTCACTTGGTCCCCTGAGACAAGCAGTTCCTTCAGCCTGGGACACCTTCTACTCTTTGCTTAAACTCCTTAGTCCTTCAAGATCCAGAGGGTGGGCAGGGTGCAGAGTGGAGACTCGTCAAGTGTAAGTGAATTCCACCCTCTGAGATGCTCAAGGAAATCCATGGTGCCCCCCAACACGTTTATCCAGGGTACCATATAGCTGTTTTATCCTTGACGTTTTTAGCATTACTTAGCCCAAATATCAGAACTTAGCCCTTTGTATGAGATTCATTGCTTCCCATCTTATCTTTAAGATAATTTGTGGATTATGCAGAGGCAGCTGGGTCGGTAGACTTTGCTCCTTATGCGGAGGTCGGTGGGCCTCCCCATTAGTCTTTAGTTAGAACCTCCATCCAGGGCTGGGGTCTCTCTTGACCCCTGAGGGAGGGGCCTCCTCAGCACCCAGGACCACACTGAAGTCCCTCACCCTGGAGAGTGTCAGGTCGAGCCCGAGACATGGCCGGGAGAGGTGGGAGAACAGTGTACCTCCCTCCTGGTGCCCAGAATCATCCAGGTCCGATGGAGCAGCTCCCCGAATACCTTTCGCCAGACTTATCCTGCAATCCAACTCCCATCCAGTCCATGAGGGCTTGGGAGCCTCCCCAGGGAGGACTTTCAGGGGCAGTGTAGCCCGTAAGCCCACTGGACCAGAATCCCGCAGGGAGGCCCCCAAGGCAGAGCACAGTGGAGGGCCCTCCTTCAGGGACGGAGACTGTTGCTGTTGAGAACAGCATCTCCTTCCTCAAGTGCTTACAGATTCACTACATTTTCTTTCCTTTTACCCACTTCTTTTTTTTTTTTTTGCAGTTTTTATTTTTATTTTTTTTTAAGGTTTTCTTTTTTTTTATTCTTATGTTAATCCCCATACATTACATCATTAGTTTTAGATGAAGTGTTCCATGATTCATTGTTTGTGCATAACACCCAGTGCTCCATGCAGAATGTGCCCTCCTCAATACCCACCACCAGGCTAACCCATCCTCCCACCCCCCTCCCCTCCAGAACCCTGTTTGTTTTTCAGAGTCCATCGTCTCTCATGGTTCGTCTACCCCTCCGATTTCCCCCGCTTCATTCTTCCCCTCCCGCTACCTTCTTCTTCTTTTTTTTTTCTTAACATATATTGCATTATTTGTTTCAGAGGTACAGATCTGAGATTCAACAGTCTTGCACAATTCACAGCGCTTACCAGAGCCCATCCCCTCCCCAGTGTCCATCACCCAGTCACCCCATCCCTCCCACCCCACCCCCCACTCCAGCACCCCTCAGTTTGCTTCCTGAGATTAAGAATTCCTCATATCAATATATACAATGGAATATTATGCAATCATCAAAAGGAATGAGATCTTGCCATTTGCAACGACGTGGATGGAACTGGAGGGTATCATGTTGAGTGAAATAAGTCAAACAGAGAAAGACATGTATCATATGATCTCACTGATATGAGGAATTCTTAATCGCAGGAAACAAACTGAGTGTTGTTGGAGTGGGGGGTGGGGTGGGAGGGATGGGGTGACTGGGTGATAGACACTGGGGAGGGTATGTGCTCTGGTAAGCGCTGTGAATTGTGCAAGACTGTTGAATCTCAGATCTGTACCTCTGAAACAAATAATGCAATATATGTTAAGAAAAAAAAAAAGAAGAAGAAGAAGGTAGCGGGAGGGGAAGAATGAAG
>NW_023270387.1:15745163-15755726 GCF_011800145.1 Mirounga leonina | reverse complement strand
TTAAAAAAAAAAAAGAATTCCTCATATCAGTGATCCTTTTACCCACTTCTTGATGATGGGAGGTAGGCAAGAGACACAGGCCATGTCAAGGGCTGAGGGTCGTTCTAGCAAGCGCTGATTTATGCCCTGACTCCTAGAGCTGGGTGTGCAGTTGCCTCAGAGATGAGGTGCACTGTGGCCCGGATGTGTCCTGCTTTCATGCCCGCTGACGGGACCTTTGCTGCTGGCATCTCATGGAGCCTGACTCTGCAGGGGAAGGAAGCGCTCTCTGCCCTCCGTGACGATCTCACAGCCCCCGGGCATCACATGGAAGCGGCTTGGCTGCTCGGTGGGTCTCTAGGATACTATGCAGTCATGACCACATCCTTGGCACCATGGGGCAGGGCTGGGGAAGTCTGCCCATGAGAGTTTTTAAGCCTAGGGATGCGAGAGGAGCCTGGGCCAGGAGACCAGGCACTCAGGGATCGGCATTGCATTTGCCCACCAGAACCTCACCAAACCATCGTCGTGCTTCCGCTCTCTCCGCTTCCAGGGCCCACAACCTTGGAGCCCATATTCTCTTCCTTCTCCATAAGTCTCCATATCAAGTTGGTCACTGGGTCATTTCCATTTCTCCTAAGCAATGTGTTTGAGGCCATTTTGACTTGGTCAGCCTGGTCTGAGTTTACACCCTAGTGGGTCTCCAGACTTCAGACTCTGGCCCCTCTAACCCACTTTTCATACAAATGCCCATGGCATCTTCCTTACATTCAGCTGTCCTCCTGTGACGCCCCTACTCAATAATCCTCCATGGCTCCCTCTTTTCTAGTACCATCTAATCCTTACTTACTCATCCTGAGTTTTGTCACTTCCCAGCCTGGTTACCAGTGATTTTCACATGTGTGAATCACAGCCCCCTTTCCGTCTTTGCTGTGCATGGCTTTTTCTGAAATTCTCTTCTTCCCAGATTTCCTATGGCCGCTATATCTCATTTCTCCTCCTACCTCTCAGTGAGGCCTGCTCAGTTTCTCAGATCATTCCTGCTTCTTTACTTTCTGCCCAAATCTTAAATGTTGATGTTCCCTAATCTCCCATCCTTGGCACTTTCTTCTCCTTCTCTGCCCATGCTCTCCTTGGGCGATCTTATCCAAAGGTAGAGCTTCAGCTATTTGCTGCATATTTGCTGTTGATTTATAAACCTATATCTTTAGTCTAGACCAGTACTCTCCAAGGGGGTGTGTGCTAGAGGATCTCTTGAGGTATAAAAAGAAAATATTGCTTTTATTTTTATCTAAAAAGTAAGAAAGAAAATGTCTTTTTTAAAATATTTTATTTATTTATTTAAGAGAGACAGAGAGAGACAATGTGAACAAGGGGGAAGAGCAGAGGGAGAGGGACAAGCAGACTGCACTGAGCGTGGAGCCTGATGCGGGACTCGATCTGATGACCCTGAGATCATGACCTGAGCCCAAATCAAGAGTCAGCCACTTAACCAACTAAGCCACCCAGGCACCCCAAGGAAATATCTTTAAAAATATATAATATACATACTGACACATATGAATTATGAACAAATACACATATATTGGGGGGTATGTGCTCAACAATGTTTTTACTGATGGGGTGTGTGGCAGAGATTCCCAGTCATCCCAGAACGTCCACCCAGCCCTTCTTCCGCGGTACTAGAAATGGTCTGTGCACATGGCTGCCTGGAATAGTAGCCACATTGCTCAGCACCCCCTTGCAGCCTGATGTAGCCTTGTGACCAGTTTCTGGGATGTGAGCAGAAGTGATGAGTGCATCTCTCAGGGTTATGCCCTGTAGGGAAGGGGCTTGCCCTTCCCTTGCCCGATGTCCCCTTTCCGTCTGCTGGAATGCAGATGGTAGTGAGTCATCTTGGATTGCACACACACAACGAGACAGGAGGAGCCTGGGCCCTGACTCCTTCGAGCTCCGCACCAGCCTGGATTGCTTGTGCTTATGATGGAGAAGGAAACCTCGTCCTATTCAAGCCACTGTTATTTCACATTTTGTAACAGCAGCTGCATCTGTATCCTAGCGCATATAAGATATATAGCGTACCCTGGTCTAGATCTCTCTCCTGAGCTTCAGATCCATATATGCACCCACCCGTGGCGCTGTAAGTACAAGACATCTGAGCCGGAGCCCATTTGATCCTGCTCACACCACAGTGCTCCTCCCTTACCACCTTTGGGTCCATTGCATCACTGTCCCCTGGAGCAGGGCTCCCAGGCCACTGCTGAGTGAGGGGCAGAGCTCAGCTGCTTGCATGCCTGGAGGGCTGGAGCCCCTCAGTGTGTTACTCTTCTGAAATGATATGCCAGGTGTTTTATTTTTAGGCTAATAGAGAAGGAAAGAAGTTCCTTTTTGTGTGAGTCTTTGGGGAGGCGGAGGGGGATGAGTGAGTGGGCCGGTGGCGAGCAGGGGTTCACGTGGGGAGGGGACTGAAGCCCGAAGCTGAAGGAGCTGTTTCCATGGGCACGTTGTGAAACTTGGGGTACACGCCGAGCAGTCCCAGGCCGGGGGTAGCAGAGTGCAGAACAGAGTGCCGAGTGAGCCATCCTCCCTGCTCCGGCATCTCAAAGACGGGTTATGGGAGGATCAGGGCACAGCATCTTTGGCGCGGACGTCTATGCAGACCCCTGGTAGGACCAACTAGGAAGCATCCTCATGGCAGAAATGATGCCATAAAAGCACACAGGAGGACTGCATGTCCCAGTTCCCTCACAGGTGATGCCATATTTCTTTTCTTTTCTTTTTTTTTTAAGATTTTATTTATTTATTTGATACAGAGAGAGAGAGAGAGAGTGAGAGAGGGAACACAAGCAGGGGGAGCAGGAGAGGGAGAAGCAGGCTTCCTGTGGAGCAGGGAGCCCGATGTGGGGCTCGATCCCAGGACCCTGGGATCATGACCTGAGCCGAAGGCAGATGCTTAATGACTGAGCCACCCAGGCGCCCCGGTGATGCCATATTTCTAAGTTACAGCCAGAAGAATATGGACAGAAGTGTTGTGCTCTGCTTCTAGTGCTCATCTCCTCCTCGTGCAATTCAATTACTACGCTCTCTCTTTCCTTTGCTGCCTGGACAGCGCTGGCGTGACCTTGGAAGCCACAAGGTGGTGGCAGTGTAGGTCCAGACCACCGCTAAGAGAAGAACCTCCCCAGAGAGCTGCCCAATCAGAAACATCCCAAGTGCAAGTTTTGAGCAGAAGTTAATGCTGGGATTTGGGGATTGTTTGCTCTAGAGTCACAATTAATCATTCTAATAGAGTTCTCTAGTGGCTTGGTGAGTGAAGGGCAATGACAAAGGGGAGGTAAAGCAAGAGACAGGGAACAAAGAGTTGTGTATTGACTGGAGGTGGCAGGCAGATGCCCAGGTGCGCACGTGATGCCCTCCTCAGGGGCATCAGGGAGATGAGATCCTATTAACTCCTAAGTCCAGGCAATCTTTCCCTTAGTGGTTTTCTATCTTCTCTCCTTTGGACTTTCAAAGGGCCTTGAACACATACTTATGGAAGCTGCATGCCCCCTTCTCTGTGTATGTGGGCCTGTGTGTTTCCACACATACGATAATACACATAAGATACATGTTATGCATATACATATAACTTACGCTTTTTTATTTTTTTAATTTATTTTTTAAAGATTTTACTTATTTATTTGACAGAGAGACAGCAAGAGAGGGAATATAAGCAGGGGGAGTGGGAGAGGGAGAAGCAGGCTTCCCGCTGAGCAGGGAGCCCGACGCGGGGCTCGATCCCAGGACCCTGGGACCATGACCTGAGCCGAAGGCAGATGCTCAACGACTGAGCCACCCAGGCGCCCCAACTTACGCTTTTTTAAAGCCCCATTTAATCTTCTGGAGCTTGCACTATGAAATTATAAACAGCATGGGATTTTAAAAAATGAAACTTTTTATTGTGAGATAATCGTAGATTCACATGCCATTGTAAGGAATAAGACGGAGAGATCCTGGGCACCCTGGTGCCCTTTACCCAGGTTACTCTGATTCGTAACATCTTTTGAATTTAAATCTAAACTACTTTTAGATTTTAGCCATTTTAATGGGTGTAGTGGCACCTAATTGTGGTTTTAATTTGCATCTTTCTGATGACTAATGATGTTGAGCGTCTTCGCATGTGCTTCTTGGCCATTCATAGGTCTTCTTTGGAGAACTGTTCAGATTCTTTGCCCATTTTTAAATTGGATTATTTGTCTTCTTATTATAGAGTTTTAATAGCTCTTTATATATTCTAGACACAAGTCCCTTATTAGATACATGATTTGCAAAGATTTCCTTCTATCCTGTGGGTACCTTTGCACTGTCTTGATGGTGTCTTTGACATTTTGATAACATCCACTTTATATTTTTCTTTTGTTGTTTGCGAGAAACCATTGTCTAATCCAAGATCATGAAGATGTACACCTATATTTTTTTCTAAGAGTTTTATACTTTTAGCTCTTTCATGTAGATGTTTGATTCATTTTGAGTTAATGTTTGTATATGGTGTGAGGTAGTAATCTGACTTTATTCATTGTGGATATTTATTTGCTCCTGCACCATTTGTTGAAAGAACTATCTTTTTCTCCATTGAATTGTCTTGTCACCCTTGTTGAAAACCAGTTACTAACTGTGAGGGTCTATCTCTGCATTGTCAATTCTCTTCCATCAATCTGTATCTTCCCTATTACATTCTAAGCTCCTTTTTAAAGGTGCCTGACTTATCTTCCAGGAGCCTGGCTGGCTCAGTCCACAGAGCATGCAGCTCTTGATCTTGGGGCTGTGAGTTCGAGGCCCTACGTGGGGTGTAGAGATTACTTAAAAATAAAGTCTTAAAAAATAAAAAAATAAAATAAAACCAAAGCATCAAAGAAAAAAAAGAAAGATGCTTGCCTCATCCTCATAGTCCTGACATATGTTAGGGTATGGGTAAAGGCAGGTAAGTCTAAGTAATTTGACTCAACACAGCTGAATAGAAGGCAGGAGTGTTTGCCCGGCATGTGGTAAAGGATGAGAGGCAGACAGATGAGGCTGTCTCAGCTAGCTTCCTCCACGATGGACAACCCAAAAGTAAGAGAAAACACCCATGACAGCTGAAGCCAAAGCTTTTTGATAATCTAATCTCAGAAGTGACAACCCATTACTTTCGCCGTATTCTATGTATTAGAAGCGCATCCCAAAGTCTAGCCCACGCTCCAGGAGAGGCAACTGCACAAGGGTGTCAGTACCAGGAGGCGGGGCTCTTAGGAGCTGCTACCACCGATGTTTTGTCACCAAAAATCTTTAATCTAATCAAGCCCAGGATCTAAGGTACAGTTTACAGGAAATACAGGGAATAAAGCAAGGAGTTCAATGGCACCATAAGGAAATAACCCTGAGAGCTCAAAAAGTGGGACATTTTGCCAGCCCATCAGCTCAACTGCCTCAAAAAGTCAATGTCATGACAAAAAAAAGGGGGGGGGGGGACTACTTTAAAGATGGAAGAAGACTCAACAGATAGAACAACCAAATGCCATGTTTGACCTTTGGCGTCTGCTATTAAAACACGGCTATAGAAGACATTTCTGGAATAATTGTGGACATTTGAATATGGGCTGGATATTGGATGATATTAGGAAATTATTAATTTTTTAAGGTGTGAGAGTGACATTTGGTTGCGTAAAAGAATGTCCTTCTCTTTAAGAGATAGGGGCCGAAGTATTTAGGACACCTCTTGATGTCTGCAACGTATACTCAAGTGGTCTAGAAAAATACTTGGATAAAGCAAATTTGACAAAATGTTAATTGTAGAATGTAAATTTGGGGCCTATGGGTTCTTAACTGTATTATTCTTTGAGCTTTCCTGTATGTATACATTTTTTTCATAGTTAAAAGTTGAGAGGTAAAGAAAAGTCAGTCTTCTGACCAGAATTATTTAACCCACAGAGATGAACCCTAACACACTTCTCAGGCCTCATGAAAAATATCTCAGTTTTTCTCACGTAGACACTTAGAGTTTGCTTGGCTCATGCCCCATCTTGTTCTGGAAAAGATTTAAGGTGACTTCTTGCCCCGCCCCCAACCCTTGCCTTGCTCCTGGGGCAGCAGGACCCAGAGGAAGGAGTGGAAGGAGCTGGGTCAGAACAGGCCTGTGTGGGGGTCTCTGTTCTCATGGAGGCAGGGTGGAAACTCAGACAGGCCTGGTTGGGGTTCCTGGCTCTGCTGCTTACATCGACCTTGGGCAAGTTCCTTAATTACTCTGAGCTCTGATTGCCTCAGCTGTCCAAGAGAAGGATGACCTGCCTCAGGGCTGGGGGGTAGGGTGGGGTTAGAAGCCATGATGTGGCTTTCAGGGAATGCTGTTTAGGAAGAAGACAAGGAAGGGCCAGGGTGTGAGTTTTCCAGGTCCTGGAATCCCAGATGTTCTGGGTAGGGAGGCAGAAGGACTCTGACGCCCTTGGGAAGCAGAGGAGGGAGGGGGCCAGAGAGCCCATTTTAGGGACAGATGTGGGTGGGGTATGGGGAATGAGCAGATGCCCTGTGTCATTACATGTATGATCCATCAAGCGGACTGTGGGCCCAGGAAGGGACTCCTTTTTTCCTTTCTCACCAGCACCTTTCTTTGGAATCAATCACTTGGAAAATATTTGTATGGCCTTTTCCACTTGGCGTAGCTGGGATCACAGCAGATGTCTGTCTCCTATCTCTGCTGGCCCCCCCTCTTTCTCACGAGTCCAGCTCCAGTGAAGGGGTGGCTTGGCAGGGTTACAGAAGATCTCGCAAAGCCTTCCAACACGAGCTGCCTGCCCGCACTGTCTCCGGAACAAAGCCTCTCTCTTGTCACAGGAAGCTCCATGGCCCGTGAGATTATCCGCAGAAAGAAGGAGTCAGCCGGTGAGAGGCACCAATACGCTCATCAGTTCAACTCCCCCCCCAGAAGTGAATTTGCTTCCCTCTGCCCCAGCAGTCTCCTGGACACCCCAGCTAGAGGCGGCTGCTGGCCTGGCCAAGGCCCGAAGAGGCTGCTGAATGAGCCTGTCAGGTTCCCTTGCTTTGCGCATAATCTAGAAATCCGTAAGCAGGGCGTCACAAATGAGTGGAGCCTGGGGCTTTGTGTTCAACTGGCAGGTGGAGGGATGAGGAGCAGAGCGAAGGGGAGCCGGCTTCTCAGTCAAGAACTCCACGGCACCACAAGGAGGAAATGGGGGGTGACTGGTGAGTGAGAATTGTCAAAAATCCCACCATTAACATGCGATGCCTTTGGGTTAAGCATTGGCCTTAAAACTGGCAAATGTCCTCACAAGTGTAAGGAGTGAAGTCGTGAACCCAGCCCCTCAATAGACTGTCTCAACAAATACTGAACGCCTTCCACATGACCAGGCGGGGCCAGGCTCTGGGGATAGGGAGTCGGGGCCCCTTTCTGCTAGCGTCTCCATCTGCGGCGGGCGATTACAAGGCAGTGCATGAAATGGGAACCCTCCTTCTGTCCTGCGATAGCCGAGGCTGAGGCCAGGGGCGCCCAGGAACCAGCAGTCCCATCCACTGAGGGCTGATGGGGCAAGCCGGTTTGGAGGAGACAGGGCCTTTGATGAGCTGTCCTGGAGGAGCTCAGGACGCACAGGGCAAGGAGCCAGGAGGACCAGCCTCTAGGCCAGCCTCCTTCAGTACTCACCTGGGGCGAGTCCCTTCTCTTCTTATCCTTGGGTCCTCATCTGTTTTCTCAACCTGGCTAACTCCAGACTCCCCCAGCCCCATCTGTAGGGTTGGGGCCTGGGCATCTCATGATCCAAACATCTCCCAGGTGGTTCCTCCATAGCCGGGGAAGGCGGCAGGGGATGGGCAGGGAGGGGGGAACCCGGGGGCGACAGGAGCTTTCTTCCAACCTCTGAAATCCCAGGACTTCCTTTGCGAAAGGTCCAGAGTTCCCAGGGGTGACCTGAGAGAACTCAGACCTCCCTCTGTGGCTTAAGTGAGGTGATGCCACCAAGCCAGTGGCATTTAGTCTGAGCTCAGGTGGTGTGCGTCTTCCCCACTCTCACTCCACTGAGTCCCTACGATGGTAGCTGAGGCAGAAAAGACAGTCTGAGACCTGAGAAGCATGGCAAAACAGGAAATGTCCTCCAAGAAGGAAAAGGGAGGGATGGTGGGAGTTTGCAAGAATTCCTTTAAGATCTTATGCTTTCTTTTTTTTTCCTCTTTGAGGCCAGTGACAAGATTGGTTTGCCTGATCTCCAGTAAAGGGGCCTTGGATGGGTGAGCCCTCCACCACTGGCATCAAAGAAGACCCCAGAATGGGTGCCTGGTTGGTTCAGTTGGGAGAGCATGCAACTCTTGATCTTGGAGTTGTGAGTTCAAGTCCCACATTGGGTGTAAAGACTATTTAAAAATAAAAAGAAGAAGAAGATAGCAGGAGGGGAAGAATGAAGGGGGAGAAATTGGAGGGGGAGACGAACCCTGAGAGACTATGGACTCTGAGAAACAATCTGAGGGTTCTAGAGGGGAGGGGCGTGGGGGGATGGGTTAGCCTGGTAGTGGGTATTAAAGAGGGCACGTTCTGCATGGAGCACTGGGTGTTATGCACAAACAATGAATCATGGAACACTTCATCTAAAACTAATGATGTAATGTATGGGGATTAACATAACGATAAAAAATTTTTTAAAAAGAGACTATTTAAAAATAAACAAACTTTAAAAAGAAGAAATCGATGACCCCAGAATGACGCTGGAGGTCGCAGGAGGAACAGGTGCAGGGAGCTGTCCAGAGGAGGACAGGACTTGGCTGGACAAGGTACGGAGACAGTTTCCCAGCAGGTTCCTGGGAAGGACCATCCTGCCACTGTCAAGATAAAGACGGCCAATCAACCTGCGGGTTTGCTCTGGCACTTAGAGCCGGCTCGCTCCTTCGGGAGATCTCCTAGCATCAGTCTTGCCCTGGACAGCCTTTTGGTACATGCAGGGTGGGGGTCAAGTCGGGAGGCTTGGGAGGACTTTGGGGTGGGGCGGGAGAGGCAGGAGCCCAGTGACGGATGGCTGAGGTGGCAGAGGGTGGGGGGACACGACTGTCCCGTGCTCCCCCTGCACGCCCCTGTTGTAGGGCCCCCTCATGCCTCTGCATTCCCCCAGTCCCCTGTCCCTGCCTCTGCCCATATTGTTTCCTGTGAGTATCTTCCCCTGCCTCCTTTCTCCCGTCCCAGTCCTCCCCTTCTCAGAGCTCTCCTTCTTTAGGGAAGCTTCCCCAGACAACTTCAGCCCTTCTGTAGCCAGCTATTCATTTTACAAAGGTTTTTTTTTTTTTTTGAGCCACCAGGGGCCAGAATATAGAGATGAATGAGCCATGATCCTTGCCTTCAAAGAACTCAGTTAGATTGATATGTAAGTACGCAAACAAAATAAAGACACAAAGGTGGGCCACCTGGGGGCCCCGGAAATTGCATGGCTGTTGGGGGTGGGGAGGGGTAGGAAAAGCTTCCTCTGAAGTAGACCTGGCAGGTTTGGGGAGAGAAGCCCCGCGCACAGCAGGAGCCCCTGTGTTGAAGGGGTAGAAGAAGGGTGGGGAGCAGGGACCCCAGTCTCCCAGGGTCCTGGGCTTGGGGAAGTCCAAGCTGCCACATTAGCAAGTGGTGCTGTGGGGGGGAGGGAGGGAAGGAGAGGCCCTGGGGTACTAAGGGGCACTAAGTCTGTGTCCGACCCCATCTGCCTCCTCCCCTGAGGGCTGGAACCACCCTTACCCCTTCCTCCCGCCCTGCACGGCCGGGTCTGCAGGTCACACAGCATTGTCCTGAGCACGCAGATGGCATCTGACACATTATTGTTGGTAGAGTCTTCCTAACGCTCTTCTAGTCCTCCCATCACGGTAACCTTGAGACAGACTGAACAAGTCTCCTTGTTTGTGCAAGGTGTGGGAATCATGAGGCCTGCCTGGCTCACACACCGCTCATCCTAAGAGAAACTGCGCCCCTCTCCTCGCGCCCCTCCCACAGCCTCTGCTGAAGGGGCAGCCTCTTTGGCCATGTTTTGTATCACGTGCTGCCCCCATGCTGGCCCCAAGAGTTGGGTGGCCTGGGAGGAGCTAGCTTAAACCAGGATGGCTGGGCCCTCCAGCTTCTTGTGCTTGATTGAGCCCCTGAACCAGGAATCCAGGAAGCATCAGATGGTGAGCCCCGAAGCAGTGGCTGGAGCCTGAGCACAGACAGCAAGAGGCCCTGATGTCGATTCTGGGCCAGGCTGGGTCAGGATGGGATGGGAGAGAGAGGCCGGGAGGTAGAGAAAAGGCTGGGTGGAAGGTGGGGCTAGGCGCAGGTGGCAGGGGGAGGGGCAGAGGGAGAGGCAGGTGCAGGGAGGGTAGCTAAGCCACAAAGACGGAACACCAGAGGGAAGGAAAGTGGCCATGGTCAGGCACTGTTCTAAGAACTTTTATCATACTGACTCATTGAATCCTCACAACTACCCTATGGGTAGATGCTACTCTCCTATTTTATGGATGAGAAAACTGAGGCACTGGGGAGCTTAATGGCTTTCCCAAGCTCACATCGCCCATTAAGGGCAGAGTCAGGATCTGAATCCCGACCACAAAGCTCTGCTC
>NW_023270387.1:15709551-15744763 GCF_011800145.1 Mirounga leonina | reverse complement strand
TGGTGGAAGACAGTCTGCCCCTTGTGTAACTGGTTTATCGTTCAGGCTCAATTCAGTTCAGCATAAACATAAAATATTTATTTAAAAATTTTTTCTCAAGTCACTGTTTTCAACTGAACTCTTTTGAATCTCCCTCTTCTGTCCCTTGACAATATCTTGGGCAGATTCTGTAACTTCTTTCTGGTTATTAAATAAATCAAGTTGAAGAATCCACATCTTGCATCTGATTGCAACTCACCTCTCCTCACCGCCTGTGGCCCTGGGGCCTGGAGTGGGGCTGGAGGTGGTTTGCTTTTCACTCCTCCTCCTCCTCCTGGAGTGCAGGGGGGTGGGGATGGGACAGCTTCCTTCTAGCAGGTTCCCTCTCCATGCTTGTAGCCCCCTCCCCGCGGGAGGCTTCCCATGTGGAGGTGAGGACAGGGAGGGGAGGGACACGTGCCTTGCACCTAGCACTGACTAAGGGCATGGGGCGGTGCTGCTTCTCTGGGTGATCCTCTTCTGGGGGTCCCCTGGCCTGGTGGGCTGCCCTCCTGTGGGGGGCTACCAGCGAGGTGGTTTAGGCCATTACCTTCTGCAGTGTCCCTTGACCCATGGACGATGTATCCGTCCCAGCCACATGCCATGATGAGCACCAACTCCTCCTGCGTCTGTCCTTCTGTCTGGCAGGGGTGTGGATCCTAGGCCCGGGGAAGGGAGCAATGGCAGAAACGGAGTGTGAGGGGGACAGAGCCAGCAGGGTAGCCTCTTCCTACACCCTGAGGAATGGTCTAAGCCTAATTGTTTTAGGATATGAGAGTCTTTGATACCTTTTTTCAGCAGTGGGTCCTAGTTTCCTCCTCTGGGGTAGCAGAGAAAGTCTGGCTCCATGTTCTATAGACTCATAGCCCAAATATCCAAGACCACTGTCCTCAGATGGAGCAGGATACTTGGGAACCAGCCGGCTCCTAATGGTGCAGGTATGGCCCTGACGCACCATCTGCCTGGACTCACCTTTCCCTGCTCCTGCTGACTGACAAGGGGGTCCCCGATTTCCCAGCCTCCTTGGATGACAGCAAGACTTAGGGAGGGTCAGGGATTTCTGGAGACCTAGATGCCACAAGTATAGTCAATGTGTCCATCACCCACGTTGCCCTGGCCTGGGCTCCTTCTTCTCCTCCTGGCCCCAGCCCTATGCTTCTCTTCTAGATGCTTCTGTGACTTTTCTGCTAGGACCACCTCTGTCCTTGGTCTCCTGAGACCTTCCTCCCACCCTTTAATTCTTTCCAGGGCTCCCTGCTGTACCCCTCTAGTCTTGAGTTCTCTTGAAAGGTTGGGCTAGTCCCATCCCCTGGCCAGATGTGGTCGAGCCATTTCCGTTTCAGAGGCTTCAATCTGAGGGGCTGAGAGTGGGGTGGGGAAAGGCTGCTTGGTACAGCTGTGGCTTCTGGCCACAGAGCACACACTCAGCCGTGTCAGGGCAGTGGTTCTTCATCTGATCCACCAGAGATGCATGCCCAGCCTGGTGCTGGCTGGCACTGAGCTCGTGCATGCTTTCTCCCACATGAACACACACACACACACACACACACACACGGCAATTCATAGGGATGTCATAGACAGGGGAAAATTATAAGGTTCATTTAGAAAGCAGTAAAGAGAGGATTTCAATTTCCTTTGAAAATCACAACACAATTCTTTTGTGGTGGCTTCTGCAAGAGACACGGATTCTGCTCTTGGACACAGGACACATGAGCCAGAGGAGGAGAGTGTCAGGGAGGATGCTGTGTGGGGCTTCATGCATTAGTTGGGGGGGGGGGGCCAGGGGGGGAGGGGTCATGGAGCAAGGGATGGAAGGCTCTGTGTGGCAGGGGTCAAAGGAAGGGGGAACGGGGGCAGCCGTGGGGGAGGACTTCAGGGATGGCAAAATGACAGGCATGAGCCCGCACACTGTCCCACAGGCCTGGACTAGGGTGAGGCATGAGGCACCTGGGGGACAGAATTTAAGGAGGTGTCGTGCAAGTAGACTCTCATTGGCACAGGGTGCTGGCTGGGTTCTGTGCCAAGGGGACACTGTGGACTTAGCCCCTGGCTCATAATCCCCCAACAGACCCATGATACAGACAAAAGGAGACAACGTGCAGAGAACAGGCAGAGAGCACAACCACTGAGTTTAGGCTAATATGGTTGTGCCCTGTCCAGGAAGGTGAGGTTGAGGAGCAGAGGACTCTCCTCTTGTTCTCTGGGAAGACTTCCTGGAGGAGGAGGCCGGGATGGTTTGGAGAGCTCTTCGAACTGTGGCAGAGGGAAGGGAGTGTTGCATGCCCTGTGTTTGTGATGCTCTGGCCATGAATGTATTCTGTGCATCCGCCGAGGGACTACAGTGGTTGCACAAGCCTGCAAGGTCAAGCTCAGCAGACAGGGGTCCAGGATCCTGGGAGCTGGTGCTAGAGGGACTCCTGGCAATGTTTTGAGGAGTTTTCCCCACACTCCCTTCGCTATAGGCTCCCACCTCAAATCTCTGTTTATTGACTGACGAAATGGAGTGCTGAGTGTGTAGAACCGGGGAGAGGTTTCACTAGCCTGGCGTCGGGGACCCAGCTCTGAAGCCCGCTAAACGTGTGCCTGTGGGCAATCTTCACCTCTCTGGGCTTCTCTCTCCCTGGGACAATAGCTTACAGACAGATGGTCTTTTTTTTTTTTTTTTTTTTTAAGATTTCATTTATTCATTTGAGACACAGAGATACAGAGAGAGAGAGAGAGAGAGAGCATGAGCAGGGAGAGAGGCAGAGGGAGAGGGAGAAGCAGGCTTCCTGCTGAGCCAGGAGCTCGATGTGGGGCTCGATCCCAGGACCCTGGAATCCTGACGTGAGCTGAAGGCAGAAGCTTAACCATCTGAGCCACCCAGGTGCCCCCAGACAGATGGTCTTTTAGTTACTGCTCACAAACTCCTGAGAGGTGACTGTCGACGTGCCCATTGTACAGATGAAGACACTGAAGTACGGAAGAATTGTCAACGTTACAGTTTATTCCTGTGCGTATGAAATGAGGAAGTGAGGCTGGATGAGCTCTCAGGATTCCTCCCAGATTTACGACTCTGTGGAAATCTGCCACCAGAACAGATTCCTAACTGTTTGGACAATGGTCTTGTTTTACTCCATGGGTTAACTTCCTCTTGCTCCTGTAAAAGTGACCACAAGCTGAGTGGCTTTAAACAACACAGATTTATTGTCTTAGAGTTCTGGAGGTCAGAGGTCCAAAATCAGTCTCCCTGGGCCCAAGTCAAGATGTCAGCCAAGCGGCATTCTCTCTGCAAGCTCTGACAGGAAAACCCATTTCCTTGCCTCTTCCATGTGCTCAAAGCCTTCCTCCTGTCCTGGTGTGTGTCTTCTTCCTCCTGCTTCAAAGCCAGCCATGTAGCATCTTCAAATCTCCCTCTCTGACCTCTGCTGGCACTGATACACCCCTGTTCCCTCTTCTAAGGACCCTTATGGTTCCACTGGGCCCACCCAAATAACCCAGGATAATCTTCCCATCTCAAGATCCTTCACTTGACCACATTGGCAGAGGTCCCTTTCACCGGGTAAGGTAACAATTCCCAGGTTCTGAGAATGAGCCTGTGGACATCTTTTTTTTTTTTTTTTTAATGTTTTATTTATTTATTCATGAGAGTCAGAGAGAGAGAGAGAGGCAGAGGCAGAGGGAGAAGCAGGCTCCCCGCCTAGCAGGGAGCCCGATGCGGGACTCGATCCCAGGACCCTGGGATCATGACCTGAGCCGAAGGCAGACGCTTAACCATCTGAGCCACCCAGGCGCCCCGCACCTATGGACATCTTTAAGGGGAGGGGGTCACTCTGTCTACCACATAATCCTTTCCTCTTCTTTCCCTCCCCCTCTCCTCTCCCTTCTTCCTCCATGTATGCTCAAACATTAAAAGTGTATCTCGGGGCGCCTGGGTGGCTCAGTCGTTAAGCGTCTGCCTTCCGCTCAGGTCATGATCCTGGGGTCCTGGGATCGAGCCCCGCATCGGGCTCCCTGCTCCGCGGGAAGCCTGCTTCTCCCTCTCCCACTCCCCCTGCTTGTGTTCCCTCTCTCACTGTCTCCCTCTCTGTGTGTCAAATAAATAAATAAAATCTCCTGGGGAAAAAAAAGTGTATCTGGAAAAGGAAAGGCAGTGGGTTGAGCCACCATCCATCCGTCCACTAGTAAATTAAGTTTATTATAAAGGTGGACTCTATGAAAGAGACAGGAGATGGGTTTCTGGTACAAATAGAGGGAATTAATTTAGATATGAGAAGGTAGGTATACTGAGGACTGTGTAACAGGATTACAGGGGGGAAATCTGACGTGAAAGGCAAAGAATATAGCGTGGTGGTTACCGACACCAACTGTAACACCAGACATACTTGAGTTGGAAACCCAGCCCCCGCTGCTTCTTAGCCGTGTGACCTTGGACTTCTCTGGGCCAATTCTGTAAAACACCAATAAAAATACGAACTGTGTAGGGTTTTTCTGCGGCTTAGGAGATAATGTGAGAAAGCGCTGAGATTCTCATGGTACAAAAAATGTGGTCCTGCCCAGTGGTAGGGGTTGGACGATATGACCTTGGAGTAACTTGGGGGCTCCTTGAAGGTGTGGAGCCCAGTCTACACAGGCTGAGGCCCTGAGTATATATGAGACCAGCTTTTGCTATTGGATGAATTCAGAGCTGGACTGCCCTGTGGTGGCCCTGCCAAGGGGCTTGCCCCTGAGCAAGGCTGTGGCCTGTGGAAGGGCCCTGACAGGGATATAGATAAATCACCGTGAACTCTGCCCACCCTGTGGGTCTAAGGAGCCTGGTGGGGCCACTGGCTTGGGCCCTGGAGGGGGTGAGACCCCTGACTGAGAACAGGGCAGAAGAGGCCCCTCCATCTCAGCAGTGGAAAAACACCAACCCCTTTGCGGGCACACAGGCTGGCTCCTCTCTCTGTCAATATGCTTAATGATTTGTGACGCGATTGATATGGAAAGCGAACTTGCTGTAATCCATCTGTCGAGAAGGCAGCCCTGGCAGAGCGGCACATGTAGGGGAAATCAGGACTCAGTGTCCTGCTCCTTGCTGCTGGGGACCTGGGGGGTGGACGAGCGCAAGGGCAATTTCCAGCAAGCCACCCGTCTCCAGCTTGGAGCAGACTGGAGAGATGGAACGAAGGAAAGCCCACATAGCAGGAAGGTACCAGGAGCCAGGTGCAGGAGGTAGAGGGAAATGCCTCAGAGTTAGGAACCCGAGGACTAGGTCCCTCATGTCCCTCTCATCTTTCTGTGTACCCATGCCCCTGCTTGCATGCCCCGTTGCTCACAGCTTGCACGGGCAGCCTCCAGAGGATGGCTCTGGGGCTCCTGGAGCCCCCTCACCTGGACGCGCCTGGGAAGGGACCTCACCCCTCACCCTCACCCACCACCTCTGAGACGGTGGCACAAAAGCCCGGTACCTTTGCCTCGAGTTGGAAAAAAAACTCAGCAGTGTCATTTACATTCCAGAGCTTTCCATGGAATCAGGCTGAAGTTGGGGCTTTGCTTGAAATCACAATCTTTCCTGGTTTCTTCTCTTCCCCGTGCTGACTAATGGCCCCACCATCTGACTGGCTTCTCCAGGCAGCATTGCTCTCATAAATACCTTGCACGTGTTTCCTTTCTTCAGGAGCCCAGCTTAGGACAGCCCGGAAGCACATTTGGAAGAGGCTCATGGATAGCAACAGTGAGTCCACACACTTCCTAATTTATTTTTATTTATTTATTTTTAAGATTTTATTTATTTATTTGTCAGAGAGAGAGAGAGAGGGAGAAAGCATGCACAAGCAGGGGGAGCAGCAGGCAGAGGGAGAGGCAGGCTCCCCACTGAGCCGGGAGCCCATTGCAGGGATGTGGGACTTGATCCCAGGATGCTGGGATCATGACCTGAGCTGAAGGCAGACTCCCAACCAACCGAGCCACCCAGGCGCCCCCACTTCCTACTTTAGATTGGGTTAGACAGTGTGGTGGCCCCGCCACGACGGTCAGGTCCTGAGTATCCATGCCAGTGGGCTGGAGACAGCAAGGCAGACAAGCCCAGACCGCACATGAGGTGCGTGCTCACTCGCAGGCATGTGCACATCTGACTACTCAGGTCTGGCTCTGGAGGATTTTTATGACCTCCCAGCCCAGCCTCACCCTTGCCTCCTCCTGCCAAAAGTGGATTTGCTTTCCTATGTCTGCTTTGCTTGGGCAGACATTAAAATGAGCTCCTCCCCCAAGGGCACACTGTGTGATGGCTGGGAAATGGGTGTCTTGTCGGCTCTGGCTGCTATGACAAAATATCATAGACCGGGTGGCTTAAACAATGGGTGTTATTTCTCACGGTTCTGGAGGTGGGGAAGTCTGAGATTAAGGGTTCCCTTCCTGGTGAGAGCCGCTTTGTGGCCTGCAGATGGTCTCCTTCTTGCTCTGTGCTCACATGGCCTTTCCTTGGTGTGTGTGTGTGTGTGTGTGTGAATCCTAGTGCACCACAGCCCTATCCTTAGGACTTCTTTCACCTTATTTGCTTCCATAAAGGTCCTATGTCCAAATATAGTCACCCTGGGGCTGGGACTCCATCGTGTGAATTTGGGGGCGAGCAACGGGGCAAGGCCTTGTTGAATGAAGGGAACTTCAAAGTCATTTCGTTTGGCGTCGCGGGTTCTGCTTGGAGGCCTGCAGCACCAGAGGACCCTGGCCGGGGGTTAAACACACGACCTGGATAATCCAGAGAGAATCTGTCACTTCGGATCCCTGGGAATTCACCGTTAGTGTAAACATGTTCTCAGGACACACTATGTTTGCTGGCTCGGACTTCCGAGTAAGGAAGAAAAAACAGAGGTCATGTATTTCCAGCATCCTTTCCCACTCCTGTTCAGACGCTGAGTCCCCTCGTGGGTTCATTCAGAGGAGAAGTACTTACTGAGCATCAGCGGTATGGACTCCTGCTGTTTTGGTCACCTGGCCTCCACCGGCCCTGCAGGAGGCAACTGCACCCCAGCTTCTCTGTGAAAAAGGTCCCTTTTACCGCCTTCCCTTTCTGACAGGTAGTTGACTCCGCCTCCGGAGGCGGGCCCATGATCAGGCCTGGCCAATCAGAGCACTGCTTCTCCAGGCACTGTGGTCAATTGCAGGATGGACCCGGGACAAGTCTGGTCCAGTTGAGAGCGGACCCTGGGGAGCGGGGGTGGTTTGTTTGGTTACTGGAAAAGCTCTAACTTTAACCTGCTGGATATTAATCGATGAGGACACAGGTCTGGAACTATGGGTGACATGTTGCTAACCACAGGGAACCTGAGAAAAAAAACCTCTGAAACAGAGCGACTATGTCCTGGGGACGTTGTGTGAGGTCCTCCATCCGGCTGTGCCTGGAACCAGACACTGGATTTTCAGATCGATGAGCCAACGCATTCCGCCCCCCCCCCACTTTTGTTACTCTTTTTTTTTTTTTTTTTTAAGATTTTATTTATTTATTAATGAGAGACAGAGAGAGCGAGGAAGAGGGAGAAGCAGACTCCCCGCCGAGCAGGGAGCCTGATGCGGGACTCCACCCCAGGACCCTGGGATCATGACCTGAGCCGAAGGCAGACGCCTAACCATCTGAACTACCCAGGCACCCTGTTACTCTTAAACCAAACTGGGACAGATGTTAGTTCCAGGAGTGGGAACGTGCAAGTGACAGACCACTCCGCGAGGAGGTAGGGTGCAGGGCAATGAGGATAGGGCTCCCTGGGCCGAAAGAATGGGGCCTCGTCACACAGAAGTGACCTCCAGGAAGGCCCGATTGAGAAGTGACAAAGCTTAGGTTGAAACTGGCTTGCTTGAAAGCAGAGGGCTTTTCCATGAGGCTTGACTGAGAGAGCCACTTCCTGCCTGTGACCTGAAATCCAAAACAGCTGAGAATCCAAAAATCTGAAGGCCTGCAAGGTTGGAAATCTAAATTATCTTTCCCAACCTAAAATGAGTGTGAGTAAGGGCAGGAAAGTGGGAAACTGCAGAAATCAGATTAGGTCCTGGGAATGCACTGGTCCCCTAGGCCCTTCCCAGTCACCTCCTGTGATGAGCCCCTGCTCCATGAAAGGGATGCAGTAGGAGTCAAAGAGCTAAATAATCCCCTGGTACCCCAAGGCCATTGTTTGCAATGACCTTAGGAAGGTGGAGTCCAGGATGGAGGCTGGGAACCTGTTGGCTAGGGGGACGGGCAGAGCACCAGCCAGGTTACACCTACAAGGACTGTGCCTCAGCAAGAGTTCTGGCTTCAGGTACAAACCCATGGACCAGACCAGAAGCAAATACCAACAGTCTACTAAAGACCCAAGGGAATTATTCTATAAGAGAAACACCCAATCTATTGAATAATCTGTATAAGTTACCATCATCTAGGGCAGTCCTCAGGTCCCTACTGCCTCATAAAGTAGAGAGCTACATTCTAGAGGTTACATCTTGCCCAATGTCCACCTCAAACATGGCCATGGAAGGAGTGGGCAAGGGAGCTTGCCCAGAAAACACACCAAAGGGCAAAGACCCTTGCTATCCACCAGGTACTGAGAGTGGGGTGTGCTATGGGTCGGTACCCTCTGTGTTGGTGTTTCCTTTTTTTTTTTTTTAATAAGATTTTATTTATTTTTTGACAGAGAGAGAGACAGCGAGAGAGGGAACACAAGCAGGGGGAGCGGGAGAGGGAGAAGCAGGCTTCCCGCCGAGCAGGGAGCCCGATGCGGGGCTCGATCCCAGGACCCAGGGACCATGACCGGAGCTGAAGGCAGACGCGTAATGACTGAGCCACCCAGGCGCCCCTGCATCCGTGTTTCCCATTCTCTTGCTTATCAGAACTGACTCTGTTCTCTCTATTATATACTGTTGATGTTATAGGGGGCAGGGAGGGGATGTTAGCTGCATCACTTAGACAAAGGTTGCAGGTCCTAGGAGGCCACATCTGGAAGTGAATAAGGAAAAGGCATATCTTGAGGGGGAGGATTATATGGAGTCTAACACACAGGTTCTGGGGGCAAACTGCTTCCTTTGTCTCCTCCCTCCTTCACTTCATAGCTGTGTGATTGGAGCAAGTTACTTAGTACCTTGTGTCTCCATTTCCTTATCCATACAATGGGGATAATAATGATGCGCATGTACACTTTGCATCACCGCCCTGTGGCCGCCGTCTTGCTCCCACCTGGATGCTGAGATGGAGGTTAGCGTGTAGAGGAGAGCAGAGCTGGAAGTGGAGCGAGACATGGTATGAACCCCTGATTCAGTCATGCCTGAGTCCAGGTTATGCCTTCCTGGCCACTTACGTGGAGACTACATTTCCTTTTTACTTAAGCAAAGTAAAGATTACTTTAAAAGATTACTTTAAAGATTACTTAAGTAATCTGATAGATTTTTATCACTTGCAATCAGAAATTGTGTGCATTAATCACTGGATATACACCTTCTCCCCCAACTCCCACCCTCCAGGAGCTCTGCACCTAGAGCCAGACAGATAAGTAATGCAATATGGAAAGTATTGAGATGGGGAAGTCTAGGGGGCCATGGGAGTAAACATGAGGAATATCCAGTCTAAGTATGGGGGTCAGGGGAAGCTCCCTCCAGTAGGTAGCATCTTGGCTGAGTCCTGGAGGAAGAGTCAGAGCCAGCTGAAGGGGTAGAGGATAAACTGACCCATCCCATGATGGAATGGTCAATCTCTCAGTCACTGGAGATTTTAAGAATGAGCTGGCAAAGAACTTGCTGGAAATGCTGACTCGGGGATTTATGTCTTGACTGGGAGGTTAAGCAGCATCTTTTCAGTAGTGAATTCAGCCCTTGGACACTACCACGACAGCCTCTAGACCAGTATCACAACCTGGTGGCTCTTCATTGCCTTGGCCTGAGCATGTATTTTGTTTGGCTCATACCATGTTTAAAATTTTAAAAACTCATTGCCAATATTTAAAATTGAGACAGTTCACATGAAAGCTTGAATTTTTGGCTTCTCTTGAGAAATCAGAAGGCCTAACAACACTTGCCAACAATGGACTGGCCCTGCAGAATGGTGCTCCATTCACATAGGACTTGGGTATTCCTGGGTCCACTGCAGTCCCCACCACTCCCTCTTGTCTCACAGTGTTCCCACTTTGCCCATTTCTTTACCTTATTTGTGGACCCTTGTAGGACTTTGATTTGTGAGTCCTGTTTTAGAGTAAGGATGTGCTGCTGGCCATGGATTAGGCTGCAGTTGCCAGTGGGTGATGCTCTAGGGGATGAAATAAACCTGAGTGAGCCCATTTCTGGCTCTGTCGCCTCTGGTGCTGGTGGCCATGGCTTACAGGAGCTGAGCAGATTCAAGGACCTGGGTCTGAGCACTGGGAGCAAGAGTGGGGTGGGGCTCATGTGGTTTTATTCTATTCAAGACCACCTGGCTTTGCAAATGGATGCGTCGACACAGGTTAGGCTAGCTTACTAGGGTTCCACAATGGAGTTTGGGGCCAACACGATGGCTGATAAAAAACTTATCTCTTTGTCTTGCTTTCCTCCTTTGTTTATATGCCATCTCTTTTTTTTTTTTTTAAGATTTTATTTATTTATTTGAGACAGAGAGAATGAGATACAGAGAGCATGAGAGGGAGGAGGGTCAGAGGGAGAAGCACACTCCCTGCCGAGCAGGGAGCCCGACGCGGGACTCGATCCAGGGACTCCAGGATCATGACCTGAGCCGAAGGCAGTCGCTTAACCAACTGAGCCACCCAGGCGCCCAATATATACCATCTCTTTAAAGAATCTCCCTAGGGATAGCTTTCAGGTATCCCTGGGTCCCCAGGACAGAGTCCATCAATAATATCATCTGTGTGTGTATGTGTGTATTCTTCTTTGAACATTTATTTGACATTTGTTCTTTTTATTCTAAGTTTGGGTTAGATTTAAATATTCTTAACTTAAAGGTGTTATTTAAATCCAAACTTAAGGTTGTTCATAATAATCTTGTACATGGCTTTTCTGCAGCTTTATTGAGGTAGAAGTTATAGGCCTATTTTGAGCATGTAAAGCTCAGTGAGTTCTGGCAGATGCACCCCCTCTCGTAAGCACAACCACGATCATGACATGAATGTATCCACTACCCCAAAGTTCCCCTGTGCTCCTTTCTGTCCGATCTCCTACCACTCGAGGTCCCAGGCAATCACTGATTTGCTTTCTTGTCACCATAGCTGAGATTTCTCTCTTCTAGAGTTTCATATAAATGGAAGTATATACTGTGTACTCTTTTTATCCGCCTTATTTCACTCAGTATAATTTTTTTCGAGATGCATCCATTGTGTTGAATGTGTGAGCAGTTCCTTCCTTTTCTTTTCCCTGAGCAATATTCCACTGATTGTATAACAACTATGGTTTGTTTATCTCTTTACCTGTTGATGGATATTTGGGTTGTTTCTAGTTTTTGATATTACATATCAGTCTGCTATGAATGTACATTACCGGTCTTTGTGTAGACATGTTTATTTCTCTTGGGTAAATACCTAGAAGTGGAATGGTTGGATCTAGTGTACGTTGGGTTCAGTGTATGTTGGGTCTAGTGTATGGGTAACTGTGTGTTTATCTTTTTAAGAAACTGTCTATTTCCCCAACACGGGCGTTGTCCTATTTCACACTCCCACCAGTAATGGATGAGAGCCCACTGCGTGGGGCTGTGTGGTATCCCATATCCTTGCAACACTCAGCATTTCATTCTTTTATTTTTTTATTTATTTTTTTTTAAAGATTTTATTTATTTATTTGAGAGAGAGAGAATGAGAGACAGAGAGCATGAGAGGGAAGAGGGCAAGGGAGAAGCAGACCCCCTGCTGAGCAGGGAGCCCAATGCGGGACTCGATCCCGGGACTCCAGGATCATGACCTGAGCCGAGGGCAGTCGCTTAACCAACTGAGCCACCCAGGTGCCCCTAGCATTTCATTCTTTTAGATTTCAGTCATTCTAATGGAAGTGTAGTGGTATCTAATTATGATTTTATTTTGCATTTCCCTGATGACTAAAGATGTTGAACATCTTTTCACATACTTATTGGCCATTCATTTATCTATGTGTACATAATGGCACCTTGATACCAACTCTCTCAACCTCTAATAGAGGCAATAGAAGATCATACAGAAAATTCATTCATGGTACAGCAAATCAGTTCTATGAGAGGAATTGATAAAAAGATGTAGGTATGAGAGGGAGACGACCTCCCATCAGGAAGTGGAATGCTGGGGTTTTGTCGTTTTCCCAGAACGAAGCAGCTGGGGCAGGGGCCAGGGCCTCAGACCCTTTTCTGTGATGGGGCTGGTTCAGTGCTTGGCTACTGGCCCCCTCTCTGTTGGGATCCCCTGCCCAACCTGTGGGGTTGGAGGGTTGATGAGAGGAGTGGCTGACCCAGAGCTTCACCTCCTTTTGTTAGGTTTTCTTGTTCCTGGGTGTAAGTTCTGACTTCCAAGTCCACTGAAGCCAACTCTGCTCTTGGCCGCAGTCACTAGGAACAAGGTCCTGACCCTTGGTTTCCCCACTGTGGCTGGGGGCAGGGCTGAGGGACCACCATGCCCAGCTCTCCCTGCTGGTCCGGGCCCCAGGCAGCTGGGCAATAGGAGAGCTGGGGCACAGCACACTGGTGGTGGGACTCAGTCCTGTGAGGTTGTCTCTAAAGGAAGTGCAAATCTAATCCGGACATCACTCAAGGCTTTAACTCAGCCTGGATGTACCGTAGGACCCGAACTCATCAGGTCCCTTATACCGATCAGTCTGTTCAGTCTGCAAACTGCTTTGATTGATTTTTTTTTTCAATGATTAGGACTGCTGTCTGACTGTACCAGTCAAAATGAAATTTGGCTTCAGGAAGACTCAGCTTAAGGATGGAATGTCTTGTTCTCTTTGTCAGTTTGGCTTATCTTCTATTCCAAGAGCTCATGGATTTGTCATATGCATCAAAGTGCTCGAGTCTTCTGCCACTAATTGGCTGTGTTATCAACATGACACAGTGAAAAAGTCATTGGTTTTGGAATGTACTGGAACCTGGTTTTAGTCACAGCTCTGTCACTTAGAAGCAGTGTGACCTTGGGCCAAGTCCGTAAGACCCCAGCTTTCTCCGTGATCTGGGGATAGTAAAATTTACCTCACAGTGTTCCTTCGATAATTAAATTTGACAATGGATGAGATGTTGAGGTATACTTGTAGTTTTTATTGGCTTGGGCTTCAAGCTTTTTCTGTGAAGAACAAGGAGGCGGCACCTGGTGATCTCCCAGGGCCATCTTGATCTGAAATATGATCCTGGGAAATATAGCAAAGCTCTTGGCCAGATCATGAAATAACTTCCCTCACAGCGTATTAATAAGTCTCCAGAGGGGAGGACACAGTATGATATGTAACCAAAAAAATCCAGATTTCTGTAAATAGGAGAAACTTTTAACCTGAACATCCGCCAGTGCGACACCCACAAAGTACCACCCCTGGGCCAAACTACTTTCTTCTTCCTGCCACTTCTCTAGGCAGTAGTACCAGCCAGCAGTCCCATACATTGGGGTAAATAATCTACCCAGACAAAACCAAGTCTTAGAATCAGTGGTCCCTTCTCTCACAGACTTGGAGGAGGTGCCACATGGTGACTCAGTTTCCCTTTCATCCCAGAAGTTCCACAGGCCTTGCTCATTCGTTCCTTGGTGTCAAAGCTTTGAGTTCTCCTCTCGAATGGCCTCTGAGGTCTTCCAACAGGAGTTGGCAGGATGAGTAGCAAGAATTATTATTAATTAGTGAAAATATGTATAATCACATAATTGGAGTATATCATTGATGCTTCCCTGCCACAGGCAGAAATGGAGGGATGCGTAGATGAAAGCCAGGGAGAAGGAGGCCGCATACAGTATGAGCCACGTGGAGGGTCTAGCGCTCCTGGTACCCTGCAAAACACGGAGTGATCAAAGGTCATGGGCTGCGGAGCCACCCAACCCAAAGAGACAATGGGTGACCGGGCCCTTAGCACGAATAGCCAACATAAATAGAGCTGCTTCCCCCAGGAGATTGCTTTACGCCCACATATGGAGCCCGCTGGTGTTTCTTTGTAGCATCACGAGCCTTCTTGTGCAAGCGCCCGGCCGATGTCCAGATGTCCGTAGTGGCTGAGGAAGAGGTGGTGGCATCTCCCTGGCAGCTGGCTTCCCGGGCTGTCCCCTTGCCTTCTTGGATTTCTGAGTCCTCGATGCTCTGGCAACGCCCAGGGAGAGCTCCCGCCCCCTCTCTGGCCCCAGGGGCCTGGGTCATTATAAATGAGACCTGATGTCTGGGATTTATTTGTTTCAGGGCTCATTTGCTAGGAGGGGAGGAATAAGGTGGCAACTGAAGAGGCTCTTCTCAGTATATTGCACTCAAGGATTCCTCTGCTTGGTCGAGGATGTGGGAAGGAGGGTGTGTGTCTGTGTGTGTGTGTGTGTGTGTGTGTGTGTGTGTGTGTGGAGCGGGAACAGGGAGCTGGGGCAGCCATGGGACAGGAAGCAGGTGTGAGCAATTTTCCGAAGGGGGGAGTAACAACGATGACAAGGCCAATATTAATAGCAGGCACGTGCGTTGAGTGCTTCTGGGGGGGCTCAGGCGCTGTGCTTGGGGCGTGCCACCTGCACTAGTTCATGTCATTGTCATGCGCTTCTATGACGTGGATGCTGTCGCCATCCCATCATTGGAGAGGACACAGGAGCCAAGACAAGAGAAGTCACCTGGCCAAGATCACCCAGCTGGGAGGTGACGGAGCCAGGACTTCAGTCCAGGTCCTGCTCCGAAGTCCATGTCCTGCCACCACCTCTTCCTGGCACGCAGTATTTTCTATTCTGCCGCTTCGGCCCCCGCCCCCTCCACCTGTGTTCCTACCCCTGCGCGAGCCCCTGCCCCCCACCCCTGTAGGCTTGTTGTCAGAATCAAATGAGCTGATACTTATTAAGTCCTTAGGACAACAGTTGGTCCTTTGTAAGCATGCATCAATACTAGTTATTATTATTTTTCTAATATGCCATTTCCCTCCATAGGCTACTCTGCTGGGTGCTGCAAGGCTACAGAGGTAAAACAGACCTGTTTCCTGCCCTCCAGGGAGCTTACATATAGTTGGGAGACAAAACACACACAGGTAATAAAAGGCAACGTGTGATGCCTATATGCAGACACTGTGAGCATGGCTCATACAGGAAAGACAACAGAAGTCCAGAATGAGGAGTGACATTGCCTGGGATGAAGAGGGAGGGCTTCATGGAGGAGGTGAGGTCAGACCTATGGCGGAAGGAAGGGTTGGGTTTTTAAGGTTTCAGAGGGGGTGGATGAGGCCAAAGCACCCAGGTAGAAATAATAACTCCAGAATGTCAACTTTTCCCCCCAAGAATGAGGGCAGGGATTTTTGTCTGTTTTGCAAGCTGCTGTATCCCCAGTGTCTAGAATGGTGCTAGGACGGAGAAGATTCTCAGAAGCTCTCTGTTGAGAGAATGGATGAGAAAAGGAACGTTCGGGGGAAACTGTATGTTTGGGTGAGACCAGCAGACTGGTTTGGCGGGGTTGAAAGACAGGGGCTGGAGGGCAGTGCTGGAATGGGTCTTGGAGCAGAAGTCTGATTTTGACAGATGGAGGGAAAAGAAGGGGCTACAGGAAGGCTGGGCCTGGCTTCCTGTGAATGCCCGGGAGAACGAGGGAAAAGTCCGCTGTGTACAAGCCTGGCATTTCCCCCCACCTCTGGCACCTGGAAGAGAGGAGGTAAAACCTGGAGCGGGGAACCTGCCTCAGAGCAGAGCGTGGGCCCCTGGGCTAGTCTGGAGCACAGAAATGGCAAGTGCAGCATGCAGACCCCTGCTTGCGTGACGCCGCCTCCCATCAGCACGCATGTCCCCGTCACAATTTGCAGTCCACAATATTCGTCTGCCTTGGTTGATGGCAGCATCCTCACCGTGCCCTCAGCGGATTCCTTAAACTGGCTGCTTGGAATCTCCAGTCTAAGCAACTGCTCGCTGGACTTGGTGTTCCTACTTTCCAAATGCCTGCTTAGGGCTGGTACAAGAATAGTGTGTGCTTTCCCAGTAAAGTGTTGGAACAGCTCCTGTGTACGGCCAGTCCCTAGGTTAGACCTTTGGCTCTTGGGGGAGTGGGAGGAGTTTGCTGTTTGCCTCCAGGTGCCTGCAGTGGGACTGAAATGAATGGTACAAAGAAATTGACTGAACATTAAGAAAGTTCCTGTGGTCACAGTGGACCCAAGCTAATGTTTTCAAGTTGAGGATAGGTAAACTTGGAGAGTGTGGGGTTAGTTAGGCCTGGAGCAAAGTAATCTATTAGTTGATCCGAGAGAGAGAACTAAATGTTAGGGTAGGGAGTGATAAAGCAGAAAACATAATGATATTCTCCCATAATTTTCCCAGGTGAGACTCTGTCTTAGGAGGTTGTAAGGAGGTAGTAGAAAGAAAGAAAAGTCTTTGAAGTTGACAGAGTTGAATTTAGTGTCTGTTACTTAGGAGTTGAGTGATCTCTGGGAAGTCCCCCTAACGCAGTAGTTTTCAAAAAGGGGTGATTTTGTCCCCCTAAGGACACTTGGTAATGTCTTGAGGCATTTTTTTAAAGATTTTACTTATTTATTTGAGAGAGAGAGAGAGAGAACGAGAGAACATGAGTAGGGGGAGAGAGAGAAGCAGGCTCTCTGCTCAGCAGGGAGCCCGATATGGGGCTTGATCCCAGGGTCCTGGGATCATGACCTGAGCCAGAATCAGACGCTTAACAAACTGAGTCACCCAGCCGTCCCTCCAGAGACATTTTTGATTGTCCCAATTGGGAGTGTGATTTTGCTATTGGCATCATGGGGTAGAGGCCAGGGATACTGCTAAATAAACATCCTGCAGTGCACAGGACAGCCCCCACAACAGAGAATGGTGGGACCCCAAATGTTAATAGTGCCTAGATTGAGAAACCGTGTCTACCATAGCGAGTCTCTGTTTCCTCATCTATAGAATAGGGTGAGGAACAGCTACCTCATTATGGCTAGGAAGATGATATTTAGTGTGTGTGTGGGCAGGGGAGAAGGTAGCCCCTGGCACATAGTAGGCCCTCATTTCAGTTCTTTCTGTTACCCTCTTGAATGCCTTCTTCATTCCAGGTGTAGAGAAGCTGGGGCCAATTCAGAAGTGTGGCCAAGCTAATAATAGGGCGGGGGGGGGGGGGGGGGGAAACATTCTGAAGGAACATGAAAAGAACTGGAATTATTTAGCCTGGAGAAGGAAAGTGGCTCAAAGGTGATTTAATAATAGCCTTAAAGCCTAAGAAGCGTCATTATTTAGGGGAAGATAATCCACTGTTTTCCATCTCCACTGAGGAATGAAAATGAACCACAGGCAGGGCAGAATTAGGCTAGATGTAAGGCAGAACTTCCTGTCTACAAAGGTCAGTGAAAGGAAGAGCCTCTGTTGTTGAAGGCACTGGTGGAGTAGAAGGGGTCAGGTGGGCAGCGGGGAGCACAGCAGTGAGGATGGGGGGCTCTCCGCCCTCAAGGGCCTTATAGATTAGATTGGGGTGTCTGGGGGGGCGGGGGGAGGGGGGTTGATGCAAATGCCATGGCAAGCACCAGGCCGAGAGCTCTGGGAGGTCAAAGGCTTAGGGCACAGGAGAAGGGGAAGGTGGGTAGCACTTGACATGGGTCTTCAAGATCAGTCAGATGTTAGTGGGTGAAGAATAGAACCAAGGGGAGGTGGGCACAGGCGACTGGGGTGTCCAGAAGAAGAGGGTGGAAGATAGGGAAATGAAGGGTGGGTCAAAGGGGCAGCAGAGACTCCTTCAGGAGACCTGGGGACAGAAAAGGTGGAAGAAGCCTGGGCCGGACCATGGATTCCCGGGAAAGCCAGGCTGAGGGGCTGGTTCTCAACTCAGTAAGTGCAGGGGTGTGGGCAGGTGGTCGCTCTGGCCAGTGCCCCCCAATCCCGACTCAGCTCTGGCAGGGGCCTAAAGTCTCTGTGTGGTACCGAGCTCCCCCTTCACGGCACCCTGTGGCTTCTCACCACTGTGCCTGGGAAGGTAAATATGCGAGGTTCGAAGTTCTGTAGTTTGGGCTGGAGGCAGCCTGTGGGGGGCAGGGCAGTCCATGGAGGACTGTTATCCCAGGACTTCAGGCAGGGGAGAGGTAATGAGGGTAGTGATGGCTGGGAGGGGTCGGAAAATCCTCTCCTGGTGGGCCTCTGGTCGCTCCATCAGGGGAGATGGTTTGGCTCCAAGTTGGGCCACCTGCTGATCGCACCGCCTGGAATCCATCCTGAGCGCTGGATGCTTTCTTCTCTCTGGAAACCTGGAGCAAGGCTGGTCTCTGCCACTGCCGGGGCCCAGCTTTCGGGAGCTCACGGGACCTGCTCAGGCTGCCAAGAGCTCCTGCACCCCTTCAGTGGTCTCCTCGGTGCATCCTGTTACCCCTGTCTGCTCCCACTTCTCCGTGGCCATCCCTGGTGGAAAGGGAGCACGGCAGTGAAGGCAGAAGCCAGAGCCACCGGTGGGGCCGAGGATGAAGAACCATCCAGGCCCAGTAGTGCTGCTGATGGATCTCCATGCTTACCTGTGGCTCAGCTCTCTGAGTCTGGGCAGGGTCCCCGTAGTACCTGGCCCCCTCCAGGGGCTGCTCCTTCAGCCTGTGGCAACGGGCAAAATAAATGTCCCCCCCCGCGCACCCCCCACTCCCGGGGTCCCACCTGAGCAGCAGTGCAAGCTAGCAGCCTGGACAGCCCCAGACAGGAAGTGCCTGCAGAGGGTCTCCACGGAGGCCTGGATGAGAGGGGAGGCTGTGCATTTCACGGCTCGCAGATGAGGGCAGACCCAAGCAAGGACTTGTGGCTCAGAGGCAGTGAGGAGGTGCTGTGGACGGGGCCTCCCCTGCAGGCGGGCACTGGAATCTCCTGGGGAGCCTGGTTCACGCAGAGAGCCCAGGCCCCCACCAGAACTACTGAGTCAGGATTGGGGGGCACTGGTCTGAGCGACCCTCGCTCCCGTCAAGTCTGGAGTGGTAGGCGTCTGTCCTTTCAGGGTTAGCCGGAACCTCTAAAGTCCCAGAGACTCCCCTTCAGAGCTGCTCTGACGTGACCTGGGACAGCAACTGCTCATGGTTGCTGGAGGCAGTGGGGTTCTTGCAAAGAGCATGGACCTCTGCATTCGGAACACTTGGGGGCTCAGTCTCGGCTTCTATCATAGCTCTGGGACCAGCAGCAAGGTCCAAGGCTGTACCCAGACTCCAGTGCTTCATGCTTCCTCAGAGAGGCCAGCACCTATCTTCTGTAGCTGCTCTGAGGAGTACGTGAAATAACATATTGTCTCTATGGGGTCGGTTCTTAGCAGTGAATATTCGTTCCTTTTCTGCGCCCCAGGGCCAAGAGCTGAGTGAGCCCAGGCGTTACAGGGAAGCATCCACTCTTAGGTGCCGACCTGGCTTGGGGGAGCCCCAGAGTGGGTGCCTCACTTGTTCACCCTCGTCCCCGCCCTGCTCTGCTCTTGAGCCATTTATAATCTTGAGTGCAGACTCACTCCGTTTAACAGACCCTGCAGAGGCCCCTGGAGGATCTCCGAGTCTCCTGGGTGAGGTAGAACAGTAAACAGACTATATTCTGTGCTCTGCAGAGGGAGAGGCAAGTCCGGGTGATGAGGACAAAGAGGTGGTGTCTCAACCAGGCGTGGGGCTCAGGGCCAAGGAGGTGACAGCAGAGCAGAGTCTGAAGGATCAGCTAGCAAGAGTTAAGTAGCAGCACAGACTTGGGCAATGGGGCCTCAGCCCAGTCAATCTCCTTGTCCTACCATCGGGAGGACAATTTGGCCCTGGACCTCCTCTGAGATCTTGTGGTTGTGCCCACAGGACGCCAACCACCTGTACAGAAAGGGGGAAGCTCACCAGATGCTTCCAAGGCTCAGAGGGTTGGCATCTCAGGGGCCCTGGCCCCATTAGCCAGCATGAGCTAGCCCCCCAGAGGGTTCTGGGAAAATCTCCATCGAGAGCCAGCGTCTTGCTCCTGGAGGAGTGAAGGCACTGCAATCATGAGTCAAACCACTCCGCAATTCCCATGAAAGGAAGCTTCCATGATGAAGGAGGAGAATTCTAGAGGAGTCCCAGCCCCGGGGAAACTTCCCCAGCCTTTATCGGCAGCTGGGGATCTCCTTTCTCTTTTCTGGAGGTGCGTCTATGACAGGAGCTTCCAAACAGCTGAAGCTCAGGAAATTCTGTGAGTGTGTGTGTGTGTGTCTCCGAGCGACTTTCATCCGTCTGTAGGTTCAGTCTGTCTGCAAACTCACCTGTGTCAGCAGCTGGGGAGGCAGCTCTACAATGGAGGGACACTTGTCTCCCGGCCACCAGCTGAGCCGAGCTCCCTCCAGCCCGAAGAGGACATCTGTGGGCTGTTACCCATTCACGGCAGAGGACGGGGCCCTCAGCAAGATTTCTCTAGCTCGGTGCCCGGCCCGGGAGCTCGCCTCCTTTCCACCTGCTGTCACCAAGCCTCCCACTGTCCCCCGCAGAAATCCCACCTGTGCCCTGATACACTCATGGCTGGACAGGACCACCTAGGACAGGGAGGTGGTAGAAGATGACCTCTGGAGTTTATGCTGTGTGATTAGGACCATTGTTTCTGGAGGCCTTTGAAGTTCTTTGTTGTTTAAAGCCATTGTCCTATAGGAATGGTCAGATTGTCCAGGGCTGAAAAGACTTTGAAAGTTATCTGATCCCTTTTCCTCTCCCTCTCTGCCAACTGCCTACCCTTCTCCCCATTCCACAGTTACACCTTCTCTACAAGTTGGTCATCACTGCACTTATAACCTTCTGGCAACAGGGAGCTCAGTATGTTTTCAGGCTCAGGGTGGCCTGAAAAGTTCTAATGGCTTTTCCAACCATTGAGCTGAAGTCTGTCCACACTGAGTTGGTACCCCCCCCCCCCCCACGCCATCCCAGCTCTGGTTCTACCCTCTGAAGCACAAGGATGGAGTCTAATCTCGGTTCCATGACAGCCTGGCTCACACTGGAAGGTGTTAGCACATAAACCTCCTCCAGGAGAACAGCCCTAGCTCCTTAAACGGCTCTTCTCACACAGAGTTTTAAGTCCTTTTGACTGGAAATGAACACTGGAAATCCATCTCAGTTCAGACTCCTTCCTTCCAGGTGACTTCGCAGGTCTCATGAATGACCCTGAGGCCAGCATGTTGGTTTATAAGAGTGACATCATAACTGCTGTCCCCAAAGCAAGTTAGCCCTGCAAATCTGATCCTGCTGGTGGTGTTCAGACCCGGGGGAGCCAGTCATCAGCTGGTGGGGCACTCACTCTGGGCCTGAACCCCAGGCTTAGAGGGGAGGGAGGTCATGGAAGGAAGAGACTGAGCTGGCTATAAGGGCCTCTCGGGTTAAGGCAGGCTCAAAGAAACAGGAGAGAGAGACCAAGTGACAGGCACAGGGCACCCAGAGCAGTGCCGTGGAGGAAGCACCCAGTGGCCCCTTGCCAAGGTTTTTGGAGGAAGCAGGGACAACATGCTGGAGGAGGGCCCTTCCCAGTGCAGGAGGCAGGAGCCAGAGACTCAGGCACAAGGAAGCTGGGGGGGAACAGGAGATTAGAGAGGGAGCCGGGCCATCCACAGGTGGCTCCGGGACCCTGGAACGAGGCCTTGTCAGAGGAGCCCTGTGCCTATAAAAACCTTCTAGCAAGGATGCTCAAGCCCCAGGGGACCTGCCAAGGCCAGGGGACCATTTGGCTGCGGAACTTGGTGGAGCCCACACTGCACGCGGGCTTCTTCGTGCACCTGCACAGATGTGTCTGGCTACCAGCGCTTTCCCTGAAGTGAAGTCAAGATTGGGAATGTTCTCAAGGGTACCCAGGAGGCCCTTCGCCTTCCCAGGAGATTCTTCTTTGCAATAGACTCCACCAGCTTTGCGAGGTGACTGCTAGGTTGACTTCCGCATGGAACAGAGGGAGGACTGCCAGGCCCAGAGGTGCCTCCGCGCGGGCCCCCTCTTCTGGGCAACAGCGGCAGACTCTGGGCTCCCCTTGAGTCCAGGGAAATGCGATTCCCACCTGTCAGGGTCTCAGGTCCTCTCCAGAAAGCCCAGCCCTTTAGGGAGCTGCCTCCCCGCTTGAGAGCCTCCACGTTCCCTCCCTCCACCCCTGTGCCCGATTTCCAATTTGTTGCTATTTTCCATTTCATTTCCCTCCCGCTCACCTTTCCTCCCTGTGGGATCACTGGGGCTTTGATTTCCTTTTGTCAGAATGAGCATTTCCTTGTAGCGCCACCGTCCCTCCCTCCCTCCTCCCACCCCTGTGACATTGTTTAATTCAGCTGCTTCCTGCACCTGGCTCAGCCTCACACCCGCCAGCCTCACACCCACCGGGAGGGGAGGAAGGATCACAGCCAGCAGCAGCCCCCCCACCTCCCTCCAGGTAAGACTGGGCCTCTCTGGGTACACTCGCTTCTGTTCAGGTCAAGAAGGAGAGCCCTCTAATTACGACACTGCTGAGCCTGGAATGGGGGCTTGAGGAAGCCCCCCACGCTGTCCCTGTGGCCGCCCGGCATGCTGGCGACTGAATGCCAGGCTATTCCCACAACCCTCTCTCTCTGCTGGTGGCGATTCCAATCTTTTCTCCTTGCCTACAGGCAGGACGGAGCCCTGGCTTCTCTGCCTGGGTTGGGGAGGGTGACGGTGTGGCAGAAGTCACAGCTTTTTCCAAGAACTGAAGAAAAGGAACTTCTATTCTCCGTCTGTCCTCACCTCCCCACTTCTGGGGTCTTGCTGTGCAAATGAATCGGTGTAACCTAAATCCTGCCCTCTGTGGTTTTAGGAGTTACCCTTAGAAGTGACCAGGCAGGCTGTGTTCTGTCTTGCTGCCCTTGTCCCCAGGGCCAGGAGTCTGGCAGGTGAGGCTTTGCGGGCAGTTGTCCCTTCGTCCTTTGTGGCTTCTATCCACATCACTCCATCTCACCTCCGTCTTCGGTGCAGGCCCCAGAAATGGCTGTTTCCCTGTTAGCATCTCTGTTTCATCGTGCGCAATCCCCAGAGGTGGTGGGAATGGAGATAGCTTCTCAGAGAGAGCACAGGTAGCTTGTGGGCTTACTGCTCAATGGATGCTGAGACCCCCATACCAGTTGCTCTAGGCCGAGATTCTGATCAATGTTCTCCAACCTGTGACCAGTGGCCACAGAGATTTCAAAGTGAGGAAAGGCCCTGATCTGCTCAAGTAACCCATTTATCCATTCACTGAATTCTTCATTGAACAAACAACTTGCTGATTTTCCAGCCCCGCCAGTCACAGGCAAAGCAGGGGCGGGGGCTGCTGAGATAAGAAAACATGGTCGTTCTTCCCAAGGGAGGAGGTGACAATCCAGGCAGGGGTCACTTGCCTGTCCCTGTGGCCTGCTGTGGTGATTGACACACCAGTGAGAACAGCGGGAAAAAGCACTCACAGTCTTGGGGAAGACAAATGCATACATACACAGGGCTGTGTGATAAGTGCTTTGTATGTACCAAGGGAAGGCATCACACATCCCACAAGAGCCGTGCCTTCAGAGGAAACACAGGAGCTGGACAGGCAGTCAAGAAGAATGTTCCATTGTTTGGACCAGCAGGTCAATTTCAATAGCTGTCCATGGTGTTTGTCTCAATGTAAAGAACGCCAAAGTTGCAAAGACAGTGAAATTATGAAATACATTGCAAATTCTTTTAATTGAGTGGGGTCTCTTGCGTGTGATATTTGTGACTGTTCATAAAGTCACGGGACACCAGGCCACACAGACAGCCCTGGAATCAGGACAAGTCCCTCACCGAGGCTGATGCAGAAATGTTCCAGGAAAAGGGGAGAGGGCTCTGCTGATTGTCTGAGTGCCGAGTTCCTAGGGGTGCCAGTGTGTACCAGCTCCAGATTTAGAGGCAGGGAGAACATAAATCTGTTCGGCCAAGGGCCAGGGGAGTCCAGATTTTGGCTTCTGTTCTTTAATCAATAGCATTAGGCCTTCCGACTGAAGGGTCTTAATTTGATAGTCTCCCAGAGGAGTCGTCGGTCCTGACGTGGACATACTACACGGCTTCCTGACGACCATGGAGGCAGGGCCAGCTTCCCAAAGGATAGCGATGCAGCTCTCTCTATGTTCTCTTCAGATCAAAAGCCAGAAACGAGCTTGGTTTCCATTCCAGCTTCAAAGGTTAGAGCTGGAACAGACCCTGGTAAGTTCAATGTCTCTGCCCCTGGAAAGAGCACACACGGTCCTTGGGGGACCACCCTCGCCACGTGAAAATAGATCCTACTGCCAAAGAGAATCCAGGATTTCTTTGTCAGAAGAGTCGGAAAGAGTGCCCTTAGTTACACTGCAATAATTCAAGCTGCAGTTTGGGTGTTTCCCATTTGTTCTTCTGGTTTCCTCCACATTTCAGACCTGGCAAGCTCATCACCAAGGAGTTTGAGAGGGAGCCTTCGAGGTTATGGGAGGTGTTCTGGGTGGGCTGGGGGTCGGGGCTGAGGAGCCAGGGAATCGATATGTCCCAGCTGCAGCTTGATTTTTCAGTTGAACTTAAACCTCACCAAACCTCATTCCCTTATCTATGAAGTGCAATCCTACTTCACCTAACCACTGTGAGGCTTACGTGGAATAATGTATGTGGAAGCACTTTCTAGACTTTAGAACATAGACACAAAGTATAGTGCATATTTGATGTTTATCTGTTTGCCATCTCTCCCTTGGGGGACCCGCCAGTCCCCACGGTTCTCACTGGTGTGTCAATCACCACAGCAGGCCACAGGGACAGGCAAGTGACCCCTGCCTGGATTGTCACCTCCTCCCTTGGGACGGTGATCAGACCAAGAATTGAGTACATGACCCAAATAGGGCCCATTAGAGTTCTTCCTTCAAACTTACATATTTGTGCTAAGAGATTGCCAAAGCAAAAGAAAAGGCTATGACTCAGGGCATTTGAAGGCTGTCTTCCCTGTCACAAGGGGACCGAGAGCCTTTCTGCTGATGGAATAGACAAATGGAAATGAGATCTGGATGCAGGGAGGCAGATTTCTGATGGCCCCGGTTCCTGATTCTGGCTCCTGGTGGTTGGATACCTTCAGCCCTTCATTCTTTGAACACTCTTCGTTATTTTCCACTCTGCAAGCCAACATTTTGCTTAATTCGTTGGAGATGGTTTTCATTCGTATGCAACGAAAAAGAGTTATTCCTGGTCATTCATTTTTTTGCAGGTTTTCATTTATTAATTTAGTCATTAATACATTTAACAAAGATTTATTGACTATAGAACACCATTGTTGTATACAAAGAATTTGACAGATCTTTATTCTTGGTTCCCAGGAGGGAGCTTCTAAATCCTTGAAAGGAATACATTTGTTATTGGGACCACACCTGAGTGTATGCTAAAAAGATGACTCAGGATGGGGGCTGGTTCTTGTCACTAGACGGTTGGGCTTGGAGCTATGTGACTTGGCCTGAATGTCCTCCAGAGAGAGAAGGAGGTTTGGAGAGTGAGTTCAGTCACGTGGCCAAGCATGCAATCAGCCCTTTCGACATTATGAAACCCCAATAAAAATTGTGGGCACCAATGCTCAGTGGAGCCTCCTGGTTGGTGAAGACATCCATATGCTAGGAGGGCAATGTATCTGGATTCCAGAAAGGAAGGGGCTGAAAGCTCTGCATTTGAGACCCTCCCAGACCCTCTCCCCTCCCGTATGTCTCTTCATTTGGCTGGCCCTGCTTTGCATCCTTTATCATAAACTGTAAGTATTAGGCTTTCTAGAGTTCTGTGAGGTCGTCTGGTGAATGATCAAAGCTGAGGAAGTTGTAAGAATGTCTGGGTTTGCGGCCAATTGGTCAGAAGTACAGGGGGCCTGGGGATCCCCAAACTTGTGACTGGCATCTGATGCGAGGGCAGTCTTGGGGAGACGCTGCCCTTTGTCCGAGGAGCCTGCATGAACTGGGGGGGGGTGTGGGGGGGCGTGGGGGGGCGGCTTGCCAGAATCCCACTGTGGGATTACAGCCACGCACATGAGCATTTACTCAAGAGAAAGGGAAATGCGTAGTTTTTTATCAGGTGAAAGATTTGTATACGAATGTTTACGGCAGCTCGCTTTGTAATAGTTCCAAACTGGAAACAATCCAAATGCCCATCAGTAAGCGAATAAACAAATTGTGGTATCTCCAATCGATGGAATATTACTCATTGATAAAAAAAGGATGAATTAACGAAACATGGAACAACATGGAGAGTCTCAAAATAATCATGCTGAATGAAAGAAGCCACACAAAGAAAGAGTATGTATTGTAAGCTCTCATTTACGTAAAACTCCAGAAAACACAAACTAGGGATGCCTGGGTGGCTCAGTCTGTTAAGTAGCTGCCTTCGGCTCAGGTCATGATCCCAGGGTCCTGGGATCAAGTCCCGCATCGGGCTCCTTGCTCAGCTGGGTGCCTGCTTCTCCCTCTGCCTGCCGCACCCCCTGCTTGTTCTCTCTCTCTCTTATCTGACAAATAAATAAATAAAATCTTGGAAAAAAACAAATTAATCTATAGTGGCAGAAAACAGATCAGTGGTTGCCTGGGAGGAGAGGTGGGGAGGGATAGGAAGGAGGCGTTACAGTGGGCAGGAGGAAACTTTTAGAGTGATGGGTATATTCCCTATTTGACTGTGGTGATGGTTTCGTGGGTGTAGGTCTGGGTCAAAACTTACCAAACTCCATTTTGAATATGTGCAGTTTATTATATGTCAATTATATTTCAATAAAGTGGTTTCACATAATCCCATGGCAGATCCTATGAAAGTGCTAAAAGTTTCCTAACATCTGCAGAATCTCAGACTCAGTATATCCAAAATGGCACTCCTTTTCTGACCTACTTCCAGTGGGCTTTCACATATTGACACATCCTCTCCTGGATGGGGGCACTGCCATCCACCGCAAATCCAGAAACCTGGACTTTTTCCTCTTCTTCCACCAATAGCAAGTTGGAAATGAAGTTCTGGTGATTCTCCTTCCTCAGTACCTCTTACACTTGACCCCTCCTCCCCAGCCGAGGTTAGGTCATTATTACCCCACATCCGAGCTCTTATGTTAGCCTCCCCACTAGGTTTCCAGTGCTCTATGCTGCTTCCAGCGGGAGCTTTCTGGACCCTGTGTGTGATCTCCGAAAAGCCTGGATACAACTTGTTTCTTCCAGATAAAAAATAGAAACAAAAAGGTTCTTCTCCTCTCTTTGCCTCGATAATCCTTACCTTAAACATTGCCTCTTCGTGGAGACACCCCCCAACCCCAGCTAGTACATCCCCTGGTTAGGACCCAGAGCGCCTCCTCGTGGTGGTGTGTGACATCCGTGGGTGATTTACTGCCTATCTTCCCACACTGTACTCTTCATAAAAGAACTGAAACTCTTCCATTTATGGCTATTTCCCAGCACCTTGCTCAGGGTCTGGAACAGAACAGGAGTTCCGTGAATACTGATCAGCAATTCAAGAAGGGTCCAGTCTACTAGGACCAGTATAACAGGGATACGCACACGGATATTAGGCAAATTATAGGTACGGTAAAGCACGACCCAAATAAAACCCTACAGTGACGAAGAGGAGAAGGGAGAGAGATCTGGCTGTGGGATAAGGAGGGCTTGGAGAAGGAGGGGGCATAGGGAGCAGGGTCAGGCCTTCCATAGAGTAAGAATGAATTTAACAAAGGGGGGAACACAGGAACATCCACAGTGAATCTGGGGACTAGAACGGTCCACTTCATATTATATATTCACAGAATGAAAAGAGTAGGAAGAAGGAAAGCTGGAAATGCCTTGAGGCCAGAGCTTGGAGGGTGTTAAATATCCAATTATTTGGTGGCCCAGGGGGGCCACTGAGGGTTTTTGAACAGGTGAATGACTTAATTAGCTATGTTACTGCCAATTTTCTGCTTCTCTCCTCCTTTTCCTCCTCCTCTGCCCTTCTCCCCCTTCCCCTCTCCTCCTCCCCGTCCTCTCCCTCCTCCTCCACCTCCTCCCTCTCCCTCCTTCCCACCCTTTCTCCCCTCCTCTTCCCTATCTTCCTTCTCCTCCTCTTTGTCCTCTCCCTGCTCTTCTTCCTTCTCCCCCTCTTCCTCTCCATTCTTCACCTCCTCCTCCCTATTCTCCTTTGCTTCCTCTCTGTCCTCCCCCTCCTCCTCCTCTCCATCCTCCTCCTCCTCTTGGTCCCCTTCCTCCTCTACTCCCTTCTCCCCCTTCTCTTCCCCATCCTTCCCTGTCCTCCTTCTCTTCCTCTCCATCTTCTCCCTTCTCCTCTCCATCCTCCCCCGCCTTCTCTCCCTCCTCCCCCTCCCCCCTCACTGTTCTCCCACTCAGGTAGCAATGGAGACTAACATAGATCAACTGGAAGGAGATAGAGACAGGAGTTGGACACCTATGACTTGGAATACTGTCCAAGAACTTGGGTGTTAGCCTTGAAAATGAAGGAGCAGGGTCAGATGTGAGGGAGTGGTAGAAACAGACTTTGTGGGACTTGGCACCTGATTATGCAGGAGGATGAAAGAAAGAATGCACTCAAAGATGAATCAGCAGTTTCAACCCTGGTTTACCCGGAGGATCATGGTATCTTTACCAAAGACTTGGTTCTGTGGGGTGTCCGACTGGGTTGGAGAGGCAAGAGGACAAGAGTTTGGAGTGGGTTTGGCCTTTATAGCCAGATGAATGCAATTCCTGGCAGTCTTTGATCAAGAAATTCTGCGGGCTTCTTCCCTACTGCGCTCGGTCCTCTGGGAACCTCTGCCAGTCAAGTGGATGGGGGATCCTTCTTCACGAAGAGATTTTTTTTTCCTCTTAATAAATAACAATGCTAAATTGCAAGTCTGTGTGGGAGTATCAGGACATCGCTCCTCAATCCTGCTATTGTGTTTGAGCTCTGGGTAATTAGTGTCTGATAGTTTTAAACAGATGGGTCTCTCTGGCAGCAGGGATTACAGCTTGAAATCAATCCTGAACAAATATTATATTAATTTCTCAACTCCCTCTCTCTGTGGACAAAAACCTGTTCTTTTCTTCTGAACACTGTAATGACGAGAACATTAATATTAGATCATTTAGAGATGAAACGGAAGTGGTGGAGGAAAAAAAGGGACTGAACTTCACAGGAGCCGAGGAGGAGGCAGGTGCTAAAAGTTTCATGTGGCTGGTTGCAGACGGGAAGCCGGAGAAGGAAATCCTGAGCACATCCGGGGCAGGGGTGGGGGCCTTTCAGGGCTCCAGCGCTCCCCAAATGTTCAGCTTTGGTTTGAAGTTGGCACCTTCTTTGACAATAGGCTGGGCAGTCTCTGATGTTTATTCAGCCTCAAAGAGGAGACCAGTTCTACATAAATAGGTCTGCAGGGGGCCTGGCTACACTTCTGACTTTCCAATCACACGGGGCAATCTACAGTTCAAAAACAAGATTTGCTGCCTGCAGTGAGCCTGCAGCCTGCCCCTGAAACCCCACCGCCACCTGGGAAGCACAGCCCCTCTCTTGGACTGTTAAAAAGGAACCCCCCCCCCCACAACCACATCCTTGTGTAAGGGCATGTGATGGGGCCCATGCTTTGTTCCCAGCCTTGGGTAAAAGCTAAGTCTGGAAATATTTAAATGTACAGGCAGTCAGCTCTCGATTATTAATGCTAATGTAATTCCTGAACCATTTCTCTTTGGCTTTGTAGAATTTTTTTTTTTTAACTGCCATCAGACCTTACCTACCTAATCGTGCTTGGCTCAGGTTGACATTAAAACATGAAAACAGCAACAACTGTGGGGTTGTGGAAAAGATCAGGGGATTTGGAGCTGGTCCTGCCCCTGCTAATGATGCGTGTCAATGTCTGGGCATCTGCTTCCCTAACCGTAGAATGGGGACTGAATCAGCCCCCCGCCCCCCCACCGCACAGTGGAAAAGTCAAATACAGTGATGGATGCACAAGTACCTAAGGATCTGTACAAGCCAAGCACATGTGGGACTATGAAAATGCTGTTGCTGGGGCGCCGGGGTGGCTCAGTCGGTTAAGCGTCTGTCTTTGGCTCAGGTCGTAATCTCGCGGGTCCTGGGATGGAGCCCAGTGTTGGGCTCTCTGCTCAGCGGGGACCCTGCTTCTCCCTCTCCCTCTGCCCCTCCCACCTGCTCGTGCTCTCTCTGCCTCTCTCTCTCAAATAAATAAATCTTAAAAAAAGAAAAAGAAAGAAAGAAACGAAAATACCATTGCTGCCCCCAAGCGCTGGATTCCTGGAGGATGGAAGTCTTCAGAGAAAACCCACTTGCAGACAAACATGGAGGGTCCATGCACAAACCACGGCTACAAAGTCCTGGAGAGGAGTCTCTGACATGTGGATATTGCAGAATCTGAATTGGAGGCGGGGCTGGTGCAGTTTTATGTGGGCGTGTGGGGGTGGGGGAGGCTGCCAAGAGAGGCCACTGGGGGAGGCAGAGGGGAGCCATGGGATGGGGGGGGGTGTTGAGAGCTGGGAGGGTCTCGGATTTTACTACACTCACCAGCTGACCGGTTAGCCCACCACAGCTTCCTGGATGCCGGCAGAAGACACGAGACGTCGGGTGAGGGACCAAAGGCCGTTACTCAGAGCAATGGCAGTAGCCAAAGGGTCAGCATGCATGGATCCCCAGTTCCTACGGGGTGACCAGAAGAGGGCCGGGTGGCACGTGCATGTGCAGTGGTCTGCTCTCCCAGAAGGAATTCTGAGCTCAGGGAACCTGAACCTTTTATGATGGGACGGAAGCCGTCCCGACCTTTGCCCCAGAAGGAGACATTATCTTTTTATACGGGACGCTAAGCTAGCTTTTCCTTTGCTCCAGAGACACACTGTCTCCATCTTCCAAAGCTGCTCACTATACAAATATTCTCGAAAAGATGGTCAGAATAAAGCCAGTTAATCGTAAGGCCTGCCCAAACGCAAGGGGCCTATGGAAAGTTGTCTTCCTGCGGAGTGCTCCTGATCTAGTTCGAGCAGAAGCCGTTCCGAGTGGAGAGTCTACTCCCAGTCGCAGTGGGGAGCAACAGGGGATGCTGAGGTCCCCTGCCCGCAGGTGCCCACTCACCCCACAGCAATCGGTCTTAGCATTGCCGCCAGGTGGGATCTGACTACTTCTTCAGCTGAAGATACCTCATGGTTCTCCCTCCTCTTCAAGCCCTCTCACAACCTCACATGGCCCAGCCACTCAGTGTCACCTGGGAGCTTGGGAGAAATGCAAATTTGCAAACCCCTCCCCAGACCTACTGAATCTCTTGGGGGCCCGGGCAGCAATCTGTGCTTAACCAGCTTCCTTGGTGACTAATATGTGCTCAGACCTGAGGATCACTGCACTGAAAGGTCTGTGGTTAGCTGGCTCTTGTGTGCGTGTCTCTCAACAATCCACCAGATCTTCCACGGCCTAGGGTTCTCTCTAGAACCTACAGTCTTCACCCCTTATGTTTGTTCTTCCTTTTTCCTAGAACATGATTCAGCCCCCTGGAAATTCTCATAGATAATTCTTACTTATCCTTTAGTTCTTAGCATAGTGGTCACCTCCTCCAGGAAGTTTTCCTGGCTTCTGAGCCTGGGTAAGTTTTCCTCATTAGTGTTCCCAAAGCTCCATCTCTTTCCCCCATCATAGCACATACTCCCCAAACTGAAATTGCTTGTCTAGCATCTGTCTTCACCTGGAAGCTCCATGAGAGCCCACAATTATGTCTGTCTTGTCACTCCTTTATCCCTGGCCCACAGCAGGCATTCCATTGGTATTTGTTGATAAATCAGTTAATTATTTCATTTAATTCCAGGGCAGTTAGGTCAATGGCTGCGAAGGATGCCACACCTGGGGCTGGAGGGGCCAGCCAGAAACTCTGAACCTTCTGCTCAGAGGCTTGACCTGCTAGGAACATCCCTATGAAGCTTAAAGGAAGCTGACCTACTCTTTCTGTATAATGCAAGGGATTCTCTTGGTGAAAGAGCAGGGTCCTTAAGCTTGCTTTCTATGGGTGTTTGGGGACACACATCCTACACCAGCCCAGGTCAGCACCCTTCCAGGGGCTGAGAGCAGCGATCCTGCCTGCAGGAAGCATCATCTTGGTTCTAGGAAAGGACCAGGAGGAGGGAAGGGAAGCATGGAAAGTAGCTTTTGCTAAACTCTTCGTGTAGCTCGGATACTTTAGACACATTATCCCACGTAACGCTTACCGAAGAGCTCTGTGCGATCGTTATAGTTTCCTTTTCCTATAGATGAGTAGAACAGAAGCTCAGAGACGCTAAGAGCAGCTTCAAAGTCACAGAGCCTCTAAATGGCGGGGCCAAGTTTCAAGAACACGTCTGTTAAACTTGGTGCTATGACAGCTCCTCTTTTCCTCTCTGTCTTGGGGAATGTATTCACAGAGAGGTTACCAGAGGCCAAAAGGCTTTGCTGTCCCAGGCCCCCACCATTCAGTGCAGAGCTGGAAGCCCCAAGATAGGTGTTATCGTGTAAAGGATAGAGTGCAGGACTGGGACAAGTGCTCAGTGACCCTAGTAGGCCACATCCCCACTCTCCTTGGTGTCTTCGCCTATAAAACTAGAGGGATGGTTGACCTATATGACTTCCAACATCCCTCCCACGTCCAGCACAATCCCAGACCCGGCAGCCTGTTTCCATAGTCTGCAAATCCCAATGCAGACTGTACTGAGGTCAGGTTCACCGTGTCTGGGGGAAAGAAACAGTGACATTCTTAACCTTCATCACTGGGCATCCCTCCAGCCCCTCTCCCTCCACTTCAGGTCTGAATTAAATGATGGGGATGAAGACAGGAGTGACAAGAGTCTTGAGAAATACAGAAACCACTGACCCCAGCCTCTACCTGGTCATTAACAGGTCTAGCCAATTAGAACAGTGGTTGCCCGCTTTGGCCGTGTGTTGAAATCATCTGGAAGCTTTGAGACTGTTGATGCCTCTGTCTTACCCCGGAACTTGTGATTTCGTGCGTCTGGGGTGTGGCCCTGATGTTGGGATTTTAAAATGCATCCTGAGGAGCGTTCTAATATGTGGGTTGAGAACCACTGAGTTAGAATAAGATTAGCACTGATCCTCTTCCCTCCCTCGCAATATTTTGCAGAAGTGACGGCCCATCCTTTTGACCAGAAGAGCTGCACTTTTCATGATTTACCCTAAAGAAGGGCTGCAGGATGACATGTGCCCCGGTCACTCCAGCGTGCACTGCGCGCTGTGTGGTGGGCCAAAACCCACTCGGAATTTTCATCTTGGCCTTTCCACCTTGCTGCGTTCCGGGTCTGCTGGCTGCAATGTAGCAGCTGAGAAAGCCAGAAGTGTGCGAGCAGGTGATGTTCAGACAGGCTGCAACACTTTCTTACTTGACATGCCTGTCCTCTGACTGGGCCTCGGGAAGCGAGGGCTCTGGGGTTGCAGAGGTGGCAGGTGTCGACTTGACCGGCTCGCCCGAGGGAAATGCTGCATTCCTGGACCCGGCTCAACCTTGGGCAGCTGCTGGGGTCGGTGCATTCAGTCATTCAAGTGCTGAGCCCTGTACTTGGCCATCCCAACAGGGGTGCGGGCAGCGGTGCTAGAGAGGTCAGGGGAACAGGCCCTTGAGGCTGTCTTAGCTCCAGGACCCCGCTCCAGCGTTGGCTCCTTGGCCACTCGGATCCATGCAACAGGGACACAAAGGATTTAAAAAATCTCAGGCCACAGGGCGCCTGGGTGGCTCAGTTGGTTAAGCGACTGCCTTCAGCTCAGGTCATGATCCCAGGGTCCTGGGATCGAGTCCCGCATCGGGCTCCCTGCTCTGCGGGGAGCCTGCTTCTCCCTCTCCCCTCCCCCTGCTTGTGTTCCCTCTCTCGCTGTGTCTCTCTCTGGCAAATAAATAAATAAAACCTTTAAAAAAAAAAAAAAATCTCAGGCCACACCCGCCTGAAGTGTGTTGGTGTGAGAGGACAAACGAAATCCCTGTTTTCATTCCTTCCCCCAAATGGAGCTCACACAAAGCCTTTAAACCATTGGCTTTTATCTGTTTTTAGTGTCCAATTTAGGGCTTTGCAAGGGTCTCCCTCCAGGGCTTTCTCAATGGATTTATATCCCAGCCAGAGAGCGTCCTCGAAAGCTCATCTGAGCTGGAAAATAGAGAAACATCCTTCTCCATTGTCAAGTGACAAGTGACAGCACCTGGGCAGCCCACTAGGGTGCACGGGGGACCCACTCTGGATGCTGCGGCTGGGGCGGGCCCTGTCTGGAGAGGGAGGGCGCAATCCCCTCGGGGTTCTGAATTTCTGTCCCTCTTCTGGGCACAGAGACTTTCCAACTCTGAGAGCCTTTCAACAAAGCACTGGCTGCCCTCTAGGCCTGTCACCTGTGGGCACAAAGATGTCAGCTCACTGGCCAACCACCAGGTGCCATGCTCAGAGATGTGTGCGTCGGGGATGGAGGGGAAAGCGCAGAAGAAGCCTGCTCTGGCTTGCCTGGTAGGAAAAAATAGCTCTCTTCTTTCCTGCTAAGCTGACTTCTCCCAGCTTCCAGCAGCAGCTGCATTAACCCCCTCCTCTCTGCCTGGTTTCCCTCTCCTCGCCAAGGCCTTCATCCATTCTTCCTTGCCATCCGTATTTATTGAGCACATACTATATGCCAGGTAGTGTCAGGGACAGGATGCTCATGCCTAAGTTGCTCAGGGTGAGTGGGAGAGGCAGAGAAGTAAGTGGCTGATCATAGGGCAGCGGGGAGTTGTGAAGGTCGGGACACTTTTTAGAGCAGAGGCCCAGAGTCGTGCGCATCCCAGGCAGGGGAGTGGCCTAGGCTTCCTGACCCCGAGGCTGAGGCTCGAGGCCCAGATGAGTATTCCTAGGATTCCCAAGGCCCTTCCAGGTTTATACCTGTTGTCCTGGCAACACTTTCCTTCTAAAAATGTCACAGTTGGGATGATGAACAGGCACAAATCAGAACTGTTCCTGAAAACCCATGAATGCTATGTTCCCAGGGCACGTGTAACCCAGGACTGAAATTCTGTTTTGTGACAGAGTCAGAGAGCCCGGTGTGGCTTTGTGTGTGTGTATGGCAAAGGGCTGTTCTGCAGAACGTGTGTGTGGCTCCAGCGAGTCACTGGGAATTTTTAAAAATGACTCGCGGGGGGCGCCTGGGTGGCTCAGTTGGTTAAGCGACTGCCTTCGGCTCAGGTCATGATCCTGCAGTCCCGGGATCGAGTCCCGCATCGGGCTCCCTGCTCGGCAGGGAGTCTGCTTCTCCCTCTGACCCTCC
>NW_023270387.1:15662103-15709541 GCF_011800145.1 Mirounga leonina | reverse complement strand
TCGGGCTCCCTGCTCGGCAGGGAGTCTGCTTCTCCCTCTGACCCTCCCCCCTCTCATTCTCGCTCTCTCAAATAAATAAATAAATCTTAAAAAAAAAATGACTCGCGGGTTGGAGATGGTGGTCATAGATACAACAGAAATCATTTTAATTCACTTCTCCCTTTCACAGTTCAAATCCACAGAGGGAAAGGGGGGTGCAAAGAGGAATGGCCAGCAATGGTTGGGTGCCTATTATGAACCACACACACTTGGCTGCACACTCTAAATGTGGGTGTTTTTTACCCTCTCGATGAATCTGAGAAGGAGGTAGAGCACGCCCATTTTCCAGATGAGCACAGAGGTTTGGAGAGATTCCATTACTCGCAGCTCCACGTAGCAGATTGGGTCTCCCGACTCATGGCCGGTGCTTCCTCTGTGACATCACAGCTCAGGGGAGAATTGCCTGGGCGGCTGGGCCAGAGCTGTGGTAGTTCCAGCTGGCTCCTCTCTGATCCTGCCACTGTCACCTGTCCCCACGGGGCTCCTCCTTTGAGAGGCACGTTTCCAAGAAGCATTGCGGACCACTCAGCCCTTGAGATCCCATCCCAGGACCCTGAGGGACAGGCAGGAAGAGGGGCCTCAAGTGGGAAGGAGGCTGGGGACAGGTTGGACTTCCTCCGGGATGGGCTCTGTCCCTACCAGCTACGCACTCTTGGGCGTGTGCGCCCCTCTGGTCCATGAAATCAGGGATGTGCAATGAATGACTCTAAAGATCCTTCTAGCTCTCATGTGGCTCTGATTCCAGGGTTAACATGCCCACTTGTGCCATGGGCCAATCCTGATTCCTGTGGTTAAAAATGGGAAAACGAGCATCTTCAGAAAACTTTCTGCCCTCTCACTGCTGAGTGGCAGAGCAGATTCTGTGGCTGTGGCCATGGTCATGGAGCTCAGAAGCCCAGGGACGAGGCTGGGTGGAGGCCACGGAGGCGGCCTTGGCCACTGAGGGGACGTCGGATGTGAGCGTGCCATAGGAATGTGCTCCTCCCTGACCATTGCTTGGCCCCGGACCCAGGTCCCCAGGGTGGGTGGCAGGCCTTGGCTAGGAAGCCCAGGGGAGGTTTTTCCTGGGTCAGAGCTGGGGACGAGGCTGAGGCCACTTTTCTAGACTGCTGAGCAAAAAGCCCTGCCGAGACTTGCCTCCAGTAAGTCCCATTGGCATGAACCCCCTCGGCTGGCGTCTTTCCCCGACAACAACATCAGACCCCTGCCCTGCCCCCTCTGAGAACAGCTCACTGGCCGCAGGCCTCAGAACACCTGCCTCCTCCCCTCCCCCCACAGGGGGGCAGTGGTTCTTGCCATTAGCCGGGCCCAGCGGCACTGGAATGGGAGGAAACAATGCAGGATGGAGATGGTTCACACACCCAGACTTGTTCTCTGGTGCTGCTCTTAGGGAGGGGGGGGACACTGAGCTCTCATGCCCCTCCCAGGTGTGAGAGCTGGCCAGTCTGCAAAGCGCCAGGTGGGGCTCCACCTGGGTACTCTTGGCAGAGATTGGTGGGGGGTGGGGGGAAGTCAGCCCTATAGTCTGAGGGCGGGCGAGGGGCCGAAGGACCCTGTTCTCTGTCTAGCACGGGAGCCCTGTTCTTGCAACCTGCTGCCTCCCTGTACTTCCCGGGCCAGGGACACCGAGCACATCTCCCACCCCCTTGGCTAGGTCCCCAGCTTCCAACCAAGGCCTTGGGTGTCTGCAATCCTGGGGGATCGTTGGGAAGAGCATCTGTTTTTCTCAGTTGGGACCGTGAAACTCCATCCTTAGAGACGGTGTGGGCGGGGGGTGGGGGTGGGGTTGGCAGAGGCACAGAGCAAGATCGTGCATTTCTGTGTATGTTTGTGATGTTTCGTCCTCTAGCTTCCTCTGACCCTGAAACACCTGCAGGGTCAGACGGTGCCTCTCACAGAGTTCAGGGTCGTTCTGGCCGCTAGGGAAGAGCTCCCGTAAAGTGTGATTGGAGAAGGAGTCATAGGAAGTGTGTGTGTACCCATGGCATTTATAACTGCATATGTCCCGCACTTGATACAGTATTTGCGCACCTGTTTCCCCCCCTCAAGGGCTCCACGGGGTCCTGTGAGGTAGCAGGGCAAGCGTTACCACCGTCTCCCTTCTAAGTGAGGAAGCCCAGGATCTGGGAGGAGCAGGGACTTGCATGAAGTTAGGGCCCAGAGCAGGTGCAGGGGCAGGCCTCCGGGTGCAGGCCCCTTGTGTCCATGCAGCAATGACGGGCTCCCACCCTGACGTGCGCTCTGGGTCTGACCGGGGAAGCAGAAGACCAGTGCGGGCTGAGCAGCCCCAAGCCCACAGGGAGGCTGGAGTGCTGAGTGGCCTCCTGGGAGCCCAGAGCTGCGAGTGCCCCGCCAGATGGCCAGGTGGGAAGGAGGCTGCCTTAGACGACAGGCAGCTGCTAGGTGTAAAGTGGAAACACAGAGCTATTTGCAGGCCTTGTCACCATCACCCCTGTGCTGAGCGCCAGGGTGGAGGGAGCAGGACACAGGAGCATGGTGCCTGGCAAAACAGAGCCAGTTGGTGCAGAACCAAGTCCGTGCCCTGGGCCTTTCACGTGGGTGGGGGCCTTTGACAGTGACAGCATGTGGCAGCGGGCCTGGGGACGGGTGAGTAGGCACGGGTGGGGTGAGCGAGACAGGACCGCATGGTGGTTCCCTGTGCGTCCTGCCCCCTCTTGGGGCCCAGCATGGTGGTGCTCAGGTTCTTCTTCCCCACTTGATCTCATCACGCCGGCTGCTACCATTCCAGTTTCAGACTCCTCCCCAGCTTCCTCGCTCCTCAGCACAGAGGAATCCGTGTAAGCCATGCCACCCTGCTCACTGGGCTGGCTGGCATCCTGACGCTCCTGTCCCCAGGCTGTTGAAGGCCAATGTTCTCCCTGCAGCTCCTTCTGGCTTCTTGCCGCCAACCAGTCCGCCCATCTTCCTGCCTTCTGCCCCCTCCCTTCCCCAGCACACCTGGACCTGTGCTGCTCGTTCGCTGGGACTCCAGCTTCCCCTTCTAGCATTTCTGTGCCTTCTCAGGCGGTCACTCTGCTCTCCCAACCCAGTCCTGGAGCCCTTGGGCCTGACCGCTCTCTCTGCTTCCCCGCGGGGCTCAGTCCCTCCATCCCCAGCAGGTGGGCCACTCTCAGGGCCACAGGGCCCCTCCCCAGTCTCCACATCACAACCCAGATTTTCTCCATTAACGGTATCGATTTCCTCCCTGAACTGCTGGGAACAAAGGCAGCCTTAGCAGCTCGGCAGTTGATTAAGTCCTGGCAGCCCCCGGGGACTGGTCACGGATGAACATGTGAGTGGGAGGCCAGGCTGGGCGCGAGGGCAGGCTGCTGTGGGGAGCACAGCGAGCCAGGGGCCGGATGCTGGATGCGGATAGAGCAGGCCGGAAGGGCAAGCCTGAGATGGGCCGCGCTGTGGCTGCCGTGGGAGCCGGGCTTCAGGTCCCTCCCAGGACCGGCCGGAACCCTGTCCCACCTGGTGCAGCACCTGGCCCGCCCCCCTCCCCCCACTCCCTGCCATTTTCCTGCCGGCCCTCCCACCAAATACCTGCCAGGCCTTGTGCCCGGCACCCAAGATTAGAGCTTCCCAAGACTCTCCCTGCCCCCAAAGAGTTCCCATTCCAGTAGGAACACAGACCCCCCCAGACCAGATGATTATATTAACACAGAGGAGACAGCCCAAGACAGGGCAGGTTGGCTGTGTTCATTTCTGAGTGACCCCAAGCCAGGGAGTCAGACAGACCACGGGCTGGGGCTGGGCTAGAGCTGGGCTGGGGCAGCTGCCAGATGGGAGCATTTGGGGAAGTTCCTACAATGCCCTGAAAGAGTCATTTGCCTTGTTCCAAAGTTTTGTCATTGGTTCTGGTCAGAGTCTGCTCTCCTCCTGTTCTGGAATCATTCACTCACTCCATCATTCCATCAGCCCGTGTTTACTGAGTGTCCCCTATGTCCCAGGCACTGTACTTGGCCCTGGGGATACAGTGAACAGACATGGCCCCTTCCCTCTAGTGGACCCTGAATCCGGAAGTAGGCATCCATTTGTCAGCCTGAAAGCACACCAGAGCCCCCAGGATGGGGGAGGCTGGATCCAAGAAGAGACTGAAGTTTGGGTCAAGACCGTGAGGACCCAAATGGAACCTCTCCTCTTCTACCGGGCAGGGTTCTAGCTTGTCCCCCTACACACCCATCCCTGAGGCAGATTCCGGGATTGCAATCCAGGATTAGATCAGATAGCTTCAACAATAAACAGTTATTTCTCACAGATCTGGAAGCTGGGAAATCCAAAATCAAGGTGCCGGTAGATTCGGTGTCTCGTGAGAGCCCACTTCCTAGTTCATGGACGCCAGGAAGCCTTCTCAACGTGTCCTCATGTGGTGGAAGGGGCTAGAGAGCTCTCCGGGGCCTCTTTTATAAAAACACTACTCCTATTCCTGAGGGCTCCACCCTCATGACCTAAAGGCCTCCCAAAGGCCCACCTCCTAATGTCATCATCTTGGGAGTTAGGATGTCAACATATGAATTTGGGGAAGACATAGATACACCCATTCCTTATCTTAAGCCCTGTCAAAATCCTAAAAGATAAACATCATAATCCCAATTTACAGACCAGGAAGCTGAGGCTCGAGGGAGCAGTTTAGTTCATCCAAAGTTTGCATGGGCAGAACATAAGCACGTCTGGCCCCAGAGCCATGCCTTCTCCAGCACCCTGTTGTGTCTGGGAAACACGCAAAGCCCCCACCTCCTTTGCTCCCCTCTGAGCACTGCAGACACATGAATACCCTGACCTCCTGGAAGGTTGCTCCCACTCAAGGGTGGATAGAAAATTATGGGGCAAGTGCCAGTGTGAATTCTTGCTTTCCTTCTTTAACTTCTGCCCCCTCCTCCCTGCATCTTCCCAGTCTTGGCAATCCCAGTCTCCCCTCCTTACCCCCTCTTGTCCCAGAAAAATCCCAAAAAGGCTTCACGTGACTCTATTTAAATCCCCACGTTCAGCGCTAGAACCGGTTCTGCTTTCCTGGTGTGCTCTGGGTCTCCATCTGGTTTGGAGGCTATTTTGATCTGCCGGATGCAGATTAGCTGCCGTGATCTGGGCTGAGCTGCTGGAGAGATGCCTTTATCTACAGAAGGACAATTTAAAAATGAACTCTAAGCACAGAGAACAAATAAATAAATTCCTCTTCCTGTCCCCAACACTCTCCACCCTGTTTCCAAAGGTAATTGCTGGAGGGTTTTTACTGCACACTGGCTCTTGTTTGCATGGAGTGTGGGATGCCGCAGAGTAGATCGCGGGCTGGTGGCTTCTGGCCAGAAATGCCAGGCGAGAGGGATGGGGGCTCCACGGGGTCCGGAGGGGGCATCTCCTGGCTCAGGAGCACTGGGCAGTGCCGTGTGCCCTTCTGAGGTATCATGTCTTTGTTCATGCACTCTGGTCTAAGTGTTGGTGGGGCAGGGATCTTCTCCAGTTGTTGGGAAAGGGGCCTTTCGGTCTACCGTGGGCTGCACCCAGAGGACGAACGATTAATAACACCGTCAGTGTCCCAGTGTTCCAGGAGTTCATGACCCCTGAAAATATGGCTTCTGTATCACCAGGTGGGTGGCAGTGAGGGAGTCCTGGCCTGGGAGACAGAAAGGGGCTCAGAGGTGGGAAGGAAGAGGAAGTAAAGATCTTGTAGCTTCTGAAAAGCTATGGGTTCAAAGGAGGAGAAAGGGGGGGAAGAAGAGAAGCTGCATCTCTGAAAATTTCTCATTTACTGCTCACGGTGATGGTTGGAGGAGAGCTCTACCCTCTCCAGCTCTGAGCAGGGACGTCCAAGTTCACCCGGCAAAGGCAGAAACAGAATTCAAACACCTGTCTTCGGCGAGGAAGCCACAGTGTCCCCTTGAAGAGTTTCGAGAAGCTTCTGAGGGTTTAAATGAGCAGGTAGGGAATGGGGGATTGAGAGGAGAAGAAGAAGAGGAGGGAATGTTTTTCTCTTTCCTTCTCCTTCCCTCTCCTTCCTGCAGCTCTGCACCTTGATCTGACCTGGGGCAGCGGCCCCCTCCTCCATGGGCTGCACACGGCCCTTGTCATGGTCAACGGCAGTGTTGTCCACACTGGGTGGCCAGCCTTGATCTGGCTGTGGAGGGTGGGTCTGTCCTTTCGGTGACATGGGGCTCAGGGTGGTGATGAAAGTGAACGTCAAAAAAGCAACAGCACGTCTGAAGGCCCACTTTGGGCTGAGTTAGGGCAGAGTAGGGAATCGGGGGCATACAGGTGAACCTTGAACTTTTCACCTAGACTTGCCCCATGCTTGCTGGGCATGTGGCATCCTCTCTGTGCCCAGCAGGGGAAGGAGGTGGGCAGCATTAGGGACCTTGTGTTTGTAGCCTTGCCTGAGAAGCCACTGTAATTGCTTCTCTTTATGGATGAGAACTCAAGGCTCAAAGTCGTATGGATAGCAAGCTGTAGACCCAGCCTTTGAATCCAGGGCTGTCCCATTCCAAAACTAGAATTTCTATCAGAAAGTACAATAATAACTACAAGTAATGTTCCTAGAGGGCTGTGTCATGCTGTCTGCTGAGCAATTTACAGACATCATATCACATAATCTTTTTTTTTTTATTTTTTTTTATTCTTATGTTAATCCCCATACATTACATCATTAGTTTTAGATGAAGTGTTCCATGATTCATTGTTTGTGCATAACACCCAGTGCTCCATGCAGAATGTGCCCTCCTCAATACCCAACACCAGGCTAACCCATCCTCCCACCCCCCTCCCCTCTAGAACCCTGTTTGTTTTTCAGAGTCCATCGTCTCTCATGGTTCGTCTACCCCTCCGATTTCCCCCACTTCATTCTTCCCCTCCTGCTACCTTCTTCTTCTTCTTTTTTTCTTAACATATATTGCATTATTTGTTTCAGAGGTACAGATCTGAGATTCAACAGTCTTGCACAATTCACAGCGCTTACCAGAGCCCATCCCCTCCCCAGTGTCCATCACCCAGTCACCCCATCCCTCCCACCCTACCCCCCACTCCAGCAACCCTCAGTTTGTTTCCTGCGATTAAGAATTCCTCATATCAGTGAGATCATATGATACATGTCTTTCTCTGTTTGACTTATTTCACTCAACATAATACCCTCCAGTTCCATCCACGTCGTTGCAAATGGCAAGATCTCATTCCTTTTGATGGCTGCATAATATTCCATTGTATATATATACCACATCTTCTTTATCCATTCATCTGTCGATGGACATCTTGGCTCTTTCCACAGTTTGGCTATTGTGGACATTGCTGCTATAAACATCGGGGTGCACGTACCCCTTCAGATCCCTACTTTTGTATCTTTGGGGTAAATACCCAGTAGTGCAATTGCTGGATCATATGGTAGCTCTATTTTCAACTTTTTGAGGAACCTCCATACAGTTTTCCAGAGTGGCTGCACCAGCTTGCATTCCCACCAACAGTGTAGGAGGGTTCCCCTTTCTCCGCACATATCACATAATCTTTATAGCGTCCCTGTTTTGCAGATAAGGAACCTGAAGCTGAGAAAGGTTAATACTTTGCCTGGAGTGACACAAATCCTAAAATGAGCCAGCCCCAAGGCCTGTGCTCTTAACCTCTAGGCAAGCTCCCACTCATAAATGGACCCCCAATAGACAAGACCACAGACTCGCATTCCATGCAGGGAAGGTGTAGGCTCTGTTCCGATGGAGGAGTTCAGGGCAAGAGCTTGTGGAGGTGTGCTGAGCGACTCGTTCCTTCCCTGCGATCAGCCCCCTTAAGGCAGCACTGAGCGAAGTGCCCATGCACCTTTGTTCATGCATCTGCCCTGGGGCCGGAATGGAGCTCTGGAAAGGCAGGGCTGGGTCATAGTCCTTCCAGTGAGTGCTGAGCTGAGGCTTAGTAAGTAACAAGTCTGTAACAAGTATTGCAGAAGAAGACAGGAGGCCCAGATGGGTCGAAGTGGTCTCTACTCCCAGAACTCTGGGTTGCGCTTTGTGGCTGATAAGTTGTCTCCTGGGAGTTTGGAGAGGTTGCTACTTTGAAGTTCAAGGACCTTTCAAAGGTGCCTCCACTCACCACACAATCATCTGACTTCTCTTTCTCTCCATTAGCCCCTTCTGCCCCTGCCCCTGTGAGCTGGGAGAGGAGAAAGCAAGCTCCTACCGCCACGAAGCCCACGAGATGTATCTTGTGTCTCATGACACCCATTTTGCAGGTGTCAAAACTGAGGTTCAGAGAAGGGTCATGCTGCAGATTTAGAACTGCGTCCCACTGGAAGGACAAGACACCCAAACAGTAGGACAAAAAGACAGCTTCCCTTAAGGCTTAGACCCTCCCACAGGGTTCTTTCCTGTAGGAGTGAGAGGAGGGGGTCTGCCGTCCACCTGGATCTGGTTAGCCATCGGGATCATGCTTGCAGAACGGAGCTTAGACGGGCTGTTCCGCACACCCCTGATGATATAGATTAATTAAATGGCAAACTTTTTATGGTTACCTTCAATCTGTGGCAGGGGATATGGCTTCCCATATATAATAATGAGGTAAAATTTCGTTGTTAAAAACTTTTCAGTAAAAGTGAATCGATTTAAGGGCAAGTATGAAATAACGCGATTTGACTTTAGAGAAACAAGGGGTTCTGGGAAGGTACTCCTGGCCCTGAATTATCTCCCCTACAAGCCCATGGCAATTCATGAACTTAAGATATGGCATTGCCTGTTCTAGGAAACCTCTGCAGACCGCTGGAACCAGCAGGCATCTTAGGGACCGCCCCGTCCAACCCTTCCTGTCGGGGAGGAGGAAATGGAAGCCGGAGTTGAAGTCATAGAAGGGGAGTCATCACACACCTTCCCAGAAGGAACCTTGTTCTGACTCCCTTTCCCTCTCAGACCCATGGGGTGCAGGGCGAGGCCAGTGGCCCAGATCTGTGTCCCCACCAGCCAGGTGGAGAAGCACTGGGTGAGGTTTTAAGCACAGTGGACTTTAGAATGACCGAAGGAGCCTTGGGAAAATAAAGATGCCTGGATTGGGAGGGGGGTGGGAGGATGGGTTAGCCTGGTGGTGGGTATTGAGGAGGGCGCATTCTGCATGGAGCACTGGGTGTTGTGCACAAACAATGAATCATGGAACACTTCATCTAAAACTAATGTTGTAATGTAAGGGGATTAACATAAGAATAAAAAAATTAAAAAAAAAAAAGATGCCTGGATGCCATGCCCAGAGAGTCTGATTGGATGGTTTGATGTAGGCAGCATTTACAGAAACCGTTCTTTAAAAATCTCCCCAGCCTAGACTGGAGGCCAAGGATCCCACATGAGATCGTTGCACAGTACAGTACTTGGGTTGCCCACCCTTTTTCTTTTTTTTTTTTTTTAAAGGTTTTATTTATTTATTTGACAAAGAGAGACACAGCGAGAGAGGGAACACAAGCAGGGGGAGTGGGAGAGGGAGAAGCAGGGAGCCCTTTGCGGGGCTCGATCCCAGGACCCTGGGATCATGACCTGAGCCGAAGGCAGACGCTTAACAACTGAGCCACCCAGGCGCCCCGCCCACCCTTTTTCTGAAATTTCTAGGCTCCCCAATACCTAATGCAGCGAGAGAGAAAGGAGAGAGACAGGGAGGAAGAGAGAGAGAAGGAGGAAGAGAGAGAGGGGGGAGAGAGAGAGAGAGAGAGAGAGAAGGAATGAGCAAGTAATCGTGGGCTTTGGACCCGTGTGGATCTGGCTTGGGTATCTGGCCACACCACTAATATTTGTAAGATGTGCTACCCAGAGAGTCTTTCTTAACTTTGAGACTCAGTGACCTCGTAGGTAAAATGGTGACCATATTAACGAGTACCTCTGTACACTGTACTGAGTTTTAAATGAGATAATCCATGTAAAGGGCTTAGCATGACGCCCAGCATATGTTGAGCACTCAATGAATGCTAAATCCTAGCATCATCATCTTTCCCACTACGGCCAGAAGCCAGAATGATCCTGTTGTTAAGAGAAGCTAGGGACCGAAGCTGGAACATTCTTCAGGGCAGAGAAGGAGTTCATTAAATGGCTCAGAATCAAGACGGGCAGGAGCTAAGGAAGAATGAGACTTAATTCCTTAGCATACCCAGGGGAAGGGGTCTCTTTTGGAGATTTGCATTGGCTTTAGTTGATTGCAATTACGTTGTCCTTCGCCGTGCTGAAAATAAAATGAAACCCTAACAAAGTTCCAGGTTTAATTGAAATTTCCTGGGATCTGTTATTACATCGCTGTGATTGTTCTGTGCCACTAATGAGCCTACGCTAGCTGATTATCTAAGTGTCTCTCCAGTCACTGTTCCATTATTGCATTATTAATGATCAGATATGATTGTCACAGCTGACGGCTTGAACATCAAACAGGCAGATACAAGTCAGCAAGCCCAACAGATGGACAGATGGCCAGGGTGGGGTGGAGTGGGGCCAGTGGGCAGGGTGTGCAGGCCAACAACCGGGTACCCAGAGCAGGAAGGGGAAGGGCTGCGGATGCTAGTGTGGTGGAGAATCCAACTGAGGGGCCAGGGCTGTGCTGAAGATGGTGGGGGGGCTGGGCACGGTGGCCGCTGAGAGGTCAGGACCTGAGGAGCTGATGAGAGGAACTGTTCCCTGTGGGCTGGTGACTTCTAGGAGTCATAGCTCTCCATTGTCAGCTTACCTGGAGAAATAGTCAATGGGTCATGTTAAACATAAACAACCAAAAACTAACATTGCTTAATTAACAAAGTTAATGGGAAAATGCCCATGGCATTTCTCCATGGGGAGAAGCTGGAAGGGTCCCTCTTCCTATGAAGGCCTGGGTGTTCATTTTGAGGAGATGCCAGGCGCCTCTCTCCCTCTCTGGTGAGCCCAGACCCCCAGACGGGGGCTTATATTGCAGTGAGAGAGGGCTGGTGGCCCTGGAGGGGGCAGCCATTTTCCCGGACACTGTGGGGGAGACCAGGGCTGGATGGGATGACCTTAATAGAGCCCCCTAGCCCAGTTCTTAACCAGAAGACCTGGAAGGGAACCCATGTGCTGTTGCTACAAAAGAAGTTTGAAGAGTTTTCTAGAAACTGCCAGAGTTGGCCCAAACTCCTGGTCTTCCTTAGAGATGGAAATAAGCTGGGCTGCGGGGGTCTGACTGAGGAGAAAAGTCCCAGACCTCCCAACCCCTGCGTGGGCAGGAGGCCCATTAAAATCTAGAGAGCCCACAAGCACCCCAGCGTGGTTTCCTGGCCTGTCCCCCTGTGCGCCCCACCCCCATGCATTCCCCGCCTTTCAGGAGGCGTCCTTCCCCGAAAACACCAGACAGGATGAGGTCATATTAGGCACTCGGTGGCTGCCAAATTTCATTCTTCTAAGATCAGCGTCGTGCTAACATGAAATGCAAGCCAGGAACAGGAGAGAGGGACAGGGATAGACTGATGAGGTGGGGAGGGAGAAAGCCCACGAGCAGGAGAGAAGGAATTGACATTTGAACATGGTTTTGTAATCGGAAAATTGATCCCGAGGCCGCCCCCTCCCCCAGTGATGGGTGTGGGAGCTGCCGAGGTTTCTCAAAGCCCATGGCGGGGGCCACCTGTTCCATTAGACTTGCTGCCTCCAGCTCGCTGTCTCCATGGCAGGGAGGCGAGTGGCTGGGGGCCCCTGCAGCCATGGTCTCCCTGGCAACCCTCAGGCAGCAGCCCACCCCGGACCACACGTACTGGTTGGTCCTGGCCACCGCTGCGCTGCAGAGCTATTTTGGAGTCCCACCAACAGGCACACAGGTGCCCCTTCAGTGCGCTCCGGCCCCTGCATGTGGGCCCTTGGCTGAACCCGTCCAGCCTACAGGGGTCTGGGCTGACCGGCCAATCACGGAGACATGCCTGCAGAATGCATGCCCAAGGCAGAGACCCTGGGGGTAAGCATAGCCTGGACGCCTCCTCCTCCAGTCCTCAGGGAGGACTGAGGAACTCCCATCAGGAGGACGGCCTCTTCCTCCTCTGCTTCCCCCGTGACCCTGGGCCATGCAGTGATAATGTGTATGACGAAGGCACTCGTAATAATGCCACGTCGCCTATCCTTTGTCCTCCCTGAATAAGCGGGACAGCTGTTATCATCATCTCCAATTTACAGAAGGGGAAGCTGAGCCCTAGAGGGGTTTAGAGACCTACTCAAGGCCACGCGGCGGAAGCGTTGCTCAGACCCAGTGTGCTGGGGAAGGTCAGGTCCAAGGGAGGATCTTTGTCCCGCGCGTTGGTCTTGCCATGTGTAGGCAGAGTGGGGGTTAGGGACAGGGAGAAATTGTGGTCCTGCCCTTGGACGGCTTCTGGGGGATAGAGGGCAAGTGCAGGTGTGTGCATACCTGTCCTCACACGCATGCCTATGGGCTACCTGCCCATGTTCCATAGGCTTACAGAGAACTGGAGGTCGGGGGGGAGTCCGCCTTGTAAGGCGATTGACTGTCTGTGTCGAGGCCTGGAGATGTGAAGGCAACTGTCCCCTGGGATGGGGGGTCACCTGCCCCCAAGGACCTACTAGGACTGAGACCATCTGTGATGGGCTGAATGTTTGTGCCCCCTCCAAATTTATACCTGGAGGCCCTAATACCCAGTGTGAAAGTATTAGGAGGTGGGGCCTAGGGGAGGCGATTCAGTTTACATGAGGCCATAAGGGTGGAGCCCCCATCATGAGATTAGTGCCCTTATTAGAAGAGGAAGAGGAAGAGAGACCCAAGCTCTGCCTCGACGTCCATGATGTGCAGTAGGTGGTTCTCTGTAAGCCAGAGAAAGAGCCCTCGCCAAGAAGCAAAGTTGCGGGCTTCTTAATCTTAGACTTCTCAGCCTCCAGGACGGTGAGTAAGGAATGTCTGTGGCATGTTGTTGTAGTGGCCTGAGTGGACTGAGACATCACCCGTATTCTTTCCAGTTCCCGCCCCGATGCAGGAGCCTGGAACTCCTCCCCAGGGGGGTTCCTCAGAGCAAGGAGGGAGTAAGGAGCTCCTGGTTCAGATCCCCAAGGCCTGAGCTGAGCTGAGCCCGGAGGTGAGGGGCTGAAGTCTGGGAAACAAGCGGGGGAGGGGGTGGGTATCCTGGGCTGCACTGAACCCCACCACAGCGGCTGGGCTGGGGACAGAGGCACTGGGATGACGAAGGGGAAGAGCTCAGGGCACTTGCTTCAGCAGGCGTGGAGCTGAGGGCAAAGACAGGGAAGCTGCTCTGGATTTTCTTGCCCCTCTCCCAGGCAGCTTTCCTTGGCTGCCTCCCAGACAAGCGGAGATGGGGCTGTGTCTCCCCCCCCCCCCACCCCCTGTACCTAGTGGAGCTTCCCGGAGCGGCTGTGGAGGAGGGGTAAACAATCCCAGGGGGCAGCAGCAGGCGAAGTGAAGCCCCCGACCCCATAAACACACCAGAGCCCCTCATGTGCTGGTTCCCGGCAGGGCAGGGCCAGACTCCACCTCCCCCACCCCGCCCCTGCCTCAGAGAAGGACCACCCAGGACTCCCCACACCTTGCCTGGGGGGAGAGAAGGGCCTGTCTTGTTCTTAACGTTCTCCCAGGAAAGAAATTTCATTCTGGCAGCTTCTTTCCACATCTCAGTCTTTGTCAGGAAATTTAGATGGGACAGATTTTCCAGGGTGTGTTCTATGCCAGCTAAAGTAATTAACCTTGTCTTAGGTGATCCTTAGCACAGCCCTGCAGTTCTGGGAGGGCAAGACTATGCCCATTTCACTGGGAAACTGGGAAACTGAGGCTCGGGGACTTTGGGTGAATCGATGCCCCCACGTACTGGCTCCCAATGGTCAGAGCTGAGATGTGAACCCTTTGAGTTTGGTCCCACATCCTGTTTCCCTGATCACTGGCCACAGCTCCAACAAGATTGCAGTCCCTTTCTACTACGGATGAAGCAAATAGCTCCACAACCCCTATAGCAAATGCCGCAGCTCCCTCCCTGGCAGCCAGAAGGGGTTAGCCAGAAGTCTGATGGGGGAGGCTTGGTGCCATACTGTGTCCCTCTGACCCATCTGCAGCCCACCCCTTAGCCAGCTGCTGGGCTCAGAATAGAGATCAGGAAGATCCCTCAGCCCTTGTCATCCGGCCTGTCCCCACCCTTTCTGCTCTGGTCTGGAAATGTTGAATTGATTATATTCTGTGCTCAGTCACCAGAAATAATCAATCTGTAATTAAGAGCATCCCCCAGCCCTTTCCAAGCCTTCCTTAGCCTCCTGGCTCCTTCAGCCCCCTCCGCCTGCCTCTGCCACCCCCTTCCCTCGCCCCCCCGCCACCTGCCTTTCCAGCATGGAATCGTTTTAATGAGATTTCTCTGTTACAAATGACCAGTTTGTAATAATTATATTTTGTGCGGCAGTCGTGGTTTAAAAATGATTTAAAGCAGGGAAGGCTCCAATTTATTAGGCATCAAATTTTCTGTGGTGAACTTTTAACTGGAATCCACCCTCCAACACGGAGGGGGCCATCTCTGCCAACCTGGGATGAGCAATAGTCCTGAAATATCGATGGCTTGCGGATGGGAATGCAGCGAGATTTAACTGTTATTAAAATAAATGAATCTCAAAACAATGGCTTGGCTATCCTGGGTGTCCCACACACCCTGCCCCCCCTCCGTAGCGGAGGGAAGGGACACGGGCAGAGGGGGCACAGGGGAACGAGAGGGGCCGCCAGCCAGAGTGAGGCGGGGAGGAGGAGTGTGGGCCTTCGCAGCGTTTCCACGCAGGACTTTGCATGCAGAGGAGAAGCATCATCATATGCACCTGTAGAACCCCTTTAAAAAATTCTGTAAAGACCTGTGGTGAACGCCGGTGATTAGGTAGGGTCTGGCCCTTCTGACTTTGGGATTAACCTGGGTTCAAATCTGGGGTGTGCTACTTTCTACCTGTGTAGAGCATTTATGGCCTGTGGCTCCCACCCTCAAGCCCATCATAACCTTCTGCATCCTCACCTTGATGCTTTGTCCCTGCATGTCTAACCATTTGGGGACCCCAGGGAGGGTTTTAACCAGCAGAATTTGCTCTTTGGGCGCTTTCCTCCAGAGTGGTGGAATGTTCTAGTGAAAGCCTTGCCATATTTATCAGCAAAACACGGAGCTTCCAGCAGCATCTTTGCCCCAAACCCTGTCGAGAGCAGTCACAAGCTCCGAGACTCTTCTACAGCACAGCTGAGAACGGTGATATGGCTCTGTCAACAATTCCTGCCCTGGGAGGGCCTGGTGAACAGGGACCAAGATGTGTCTTCTCTGCTTGCCCCGTCCCTGCACAGAGCCTGGCCCAGGGTAAGTGCTCGAGGCATGAAGGATGATCAGGAGGGGCCCGGAAGCTGACGCCGCAGGGACAGACACAAGGGAATCGTTTCTGTCCTGATTTTTCATCCCTTTCAATGGTCCTTCTCCTCCGGACATTCTGGGTGAGCAAATCTGTCTTTCCCACATGCCTACTACCCCCCCCCACACACACACACCCCTCTCCTCCTGCCCGCTTCTCCTCCCCCAGACTGGTAGCCACTAGCTTTCTCTTCTCTACCAGATTATTGTTTTTCCGTGTCTCCACAATGTGTTCTAGAGCCGTCCTGTCTGACCCCCCACCCCCACCCCACCACGCCTTTCTCTGGTGCTGGTTCCGCCCGCCCCGTGTGCCCTGCTCCCCAGGCCCCTGCACCCACCCTGTCAGCTCCTTCCTGGACTTAGGCGTGGGTCTCCTCCCAGCCAGCCTCTCTCCCTGCCACCCAGAGAGAGCTTCCCGAATTGATAACTTACCATGTAACTCCCTAGCTTAAAATCCTTCAGAGGCTTAGCATTATCTTTTCTTCAATGACAGTAATATTTATCAAGTACCTACGTGCACCAGGCGCTCTGGATGAAGTCCTTTCAATTATTCACTCCCCTGCCTGCATACCAGGTCCTTCACGGTCTGGCCCTGCCCTGTGCCCCCACCCCACCCTGGGCCCAAGTGCTCTAACCCTCCGGGGCCTGAGTGCTCTCCATCTCCTTCCTGTGACGCTCTACCTTCTCCCCCTTGTTCCATCAGTCCCTCCTGGCTTCCTTACCTCATCTTCTAAGACAGTTCTGGAACCCCTTCCCCCAAGAACCCTTCCCCAGTCACCAGGCTAGGTCAAATGCCCCCCCAGGGCACCACTTCTCACCCTGTATTCTAAGCATGTCAACCACCAGTCCGCTCCCCTCTGTGAGCTCCCAAGGCAGGGCCACATCCTATGCCCCAAGCGCAGTAGGGTCTCACAGTAGGCATTCTGAATGAACAACTATATTCATTGGCTCCTGTTTATAAGCTGTCTCTTTATTTTTGAGTTTCTTTTTTATGCATGTTCTGCAGCAGGGACAAGCCCACTGAATAAAAATGGCAGCCATAATTTATTAAGTGCTTACTATTTGTCAAGCATCTGCTAAATCCCGAACATTCATGATTTCATGAAATCCTCATTCGGTGAGGCAGGTGCTATTAAGCATTATTATTTCCATTTTACAGATAGGGAAACTGAAGCTCGAGAGGCTAACTGCTGAACACTTGCACGTGAACCCTGGTGTCCAATTCCAATGCTTGGCCACTGGATCACTGGGCTACACGGTCACCACCACAAACCCACCACCCGGATTAATCTACCTGGCCTCGCTTCCTGGGGAGGAGGCTCAGGTGCCGCAGCCTCCTAGGTGAGGCTTGGCATCTATGGTGCTCCGGCAGTCCCTCTGTACGGCGCATGCCCTGCACCAAGCAGCAGAGGCAAGACTTGTCACCCCAGTCTAGGCTGGCTTCTTCTTGGGAACAGCCCAGCCGCGGCCTGGAGGACAGTGAGGGAGAGGAGGGGAGTCAAGCTCTGCGCCCCACTGGCTGGCTGTTGAATGCCAGGGGGCCAGAGTGTTTGGGTGGGTGCAGAGCTTTGAGGGCCCCTGGGAGACTCCGTTAATTTTGGTTGGGAGGCTGTGGCAGAACTAAATGCTGGAAAGCTCCCATGAGAGGGGCTCAGGAGGCCCGGGCAACTGCAGCTGGCCTGCTTCTCCGAGTTGAATGCAGGGAGCTGAGATCAAGTCACTTAGCAGGGCTCCTGCAAGATGGGCCAAGCAGGCAATCACCACCCGGTGGGGGGCCGGCAGTGTGAAATGGGGAGGAAAAATGCTGCAAAGGCTGCCTTCCCAGCTAGAAATTCCTCGGGGAAGCAAGTTCCAGAATCATCCAAGCAGCATTTTTTTTCCTGCCTCACTTCCAGGAAGGAGAAGCGGCCGCAGGCTCAGGGTGGGGCTGGAAATTGTTGTCCGGGCTGCTGGAGCATCCCAGTCAGGGCTGCGGTTTCTGACTTCCTGATAAATTGCCAGGGAAAGTAAGATTTGATTCCAAGAAACAGGAACCCAAGTTTTTCCTGCAGGGAGAGTTTGCTCCAAAGGTTATTATGCTATGATTGACCATACTACTGTAACACCTTATTTTGGGCTTGCATCTGAATACTTGACAGAAACCCACATGGTGTAGAGCAGGTAGCTGGGGATCTTGTTAAAACGCAGACTCTGATTCCTAGATCTGCCGTGGTGCCTGAGATTCTGCATTTACCAGCTCCCGGAGGGTGTGGATGCTGCAGGACGCTGTAGCTTCCCCGTTTCCTGCCCGTGAGACCCGGAGCATACTATTTAATCTCTCCAGGGCTCAGTCCCTCATCCCTAAAATGGGGAGGAGAACAGCCAGCCACCTATCAGGCCACCGAAGGGACCGCAGAGATGACACACGTCAAGTGATCAGTAAGGAGGGGAGACGCAGGTGAAGTACCTGCCACGGAGCGGGTGTTCCATGCATAAATCTTGTCTTCCCTCGTTCAAAGTGCTTTTGCATTCTGTTTCGTTTGAGCCCATGGAGCGAGCGCAGCAGATGCTACGCATCGCACTTTATAGATGAGGACTCACTCCCAGTGACTTAGTGGCCGAGGTGCGCGAGGCCCTGGGATTCCTGCCCCAAGTTCTGTGTTCTTCCCACTATAGCCCGTTCCTTCCCAGACAGAGCAGAGATGGATGTGTCCGCCCGATGAGGAGCAAGTTGGTACCTATGGTGAGAATCCTGACAATACTGCAGAAATCTGTATAGGGCTCTCACTGGGCAGCCAGCCACGGCAGGCCTTCTGGAATCCCGGGGGAGAGCTTGGAACTTGGAAGATGATGTTCCCATTACATGGTTCCCCTCTGGGCCTGCTTGCACATTGATCCCAGTAAGCATTCAGGGAAGAACAAATGCTTGGGCCATCTTCCCCCACGAGCAAGAAAGCAAGTGGGTGGGAGATGAAAGGTAAGGTTTCTGCTGTCTCTTGTTGGCTCAAGAGTCTTCTCTCCTTGGCCCCAGCTATCAGTAGGGGCAGGGCCCGGAGAAGTGAGCAGGAGGCACCCTGGCCAGGCCGCACAGCTGGCTACCACAGCTCTTAGAAGGTTGGAACAATCCAGCACATTCTTCCCTTCCTCCCAGCCCACCCAGCCATGTGTTGGCTATAGCCTCTCAACTGCCCTGCTCCCCTGCTCTGGACAAGGCTTAGGAAAACCCGGCTGGGGCTCCTGGATCCTCTTACACATCATTCCCAGGGCATCCCCCTTGCACAGTTGTTAGCCTTGTTGGTCAGAAAAGCCAGTGGAGGCTCCAGAGATAGCAAAGGGCACATTTGATTCTAGTCCAGGGCCACGATCTTCTGGACTGTGTGACATTTGGGTTGAGCCCTGTTCACGTCAAGGCCTCCGATTCCCATTGGGCTACTTGTCATAAGGGAATTCCAAAGGGCATCCCAGAGGTAACATTTCCATGTTGGCCATGTGTGATTGTCCCCAGAGGCCTTCCACGTGGAGGCTTTGTCATTTTGCGGAGGCAGGAAAGTGACTGCCGTGGGCCAAGAGGCTGGTGAGTAGCAGTGAGCTCCCGGTTACTGAGGAGCCATTGGGAACCTTGCCTCGTGTCTGTCTGGTGAGGCCTTTCTTGATGAATTTTCACAGCTTCCCTGAGAGGTCGATGCTGTCTCCGTGTTACAGGTGAGGGAACCCAAGCACTGCATGGCCTTGTGCATTTGGACATTCGGAGACTCAAGAGGCATTACGGTTTATATTCCTCCAGACTGTCCAGAGTCTCCTAGACCTTATTTGTAGGGAATCCTCAGGCTTACAGGAAAGGAAGGAAAGATGAAAACTGGATTTGTTGCAAAGCCCATGGCATTGGCGGGATTTCTAGAAGAAACATCCAGCCCGTTTCCTTTCTGGCCATGAGGTCCAGAAACGGGATGTCACAGCCCCACTGAGCTCCTTCCAGCAGGTCAGGGGCTTCTGGAATATTCCACGAGAAGGGCCTGGCTTTATTTGGGCAGCAGGCCCCCCTGCAATTGTAGATTGCCAGCACCCCGGCTATTAGCCCATGACTGAGTTAGTTCTAACACCCCCCACCCCCACCCCACGGCCCTGGCCCCAGCCCCGGCAAAGGCCAGGTGTTCCAGGTCCCATCACTAGCTTAACAAGCCAGGTTGGCTTGCATGGCAGTTTTAAAACACTTTCACGTGAGTGGTCTTGTTGGCGCCTTATGACACCAAGGTGGACTAGGGTGGGTGTCAAGAAAACTGAAGAAAAGAGCTTGAGGCATTCTGCTTAAGTCACAAGAAGGCAGGGACTCCAACCAGGGTCTTCCAAATTTGCATGACACCCTGTAGCTTCTCTTAGCAGCTGGCCTGTATGTTCCCCAGGACACCTGACGAAATGCAAACCATGCTTATGGACGTAATCTCATTTTCATTTCATAACAACCCTGGGAGGCAGACAGAAGTCAGTAATAGTATCCCCATTTTACAGATGGAGAATCCAATGTGCTCACCCCATGCCCAGATGGTTCTGTTGGGGGAAGCAGGGAGGGCGAGTTAGATGTCAAGAGAGGCAGGGCAGGGCAGAAGCTGTGTGCCCATTCAGGCCTAGGTACCCTCTTTAGAAGCCTCCTTGCTACAGCTCTCTTACCACTTTCACAGAAGGCTGTTAATTAAATTAATTGTCCTTGTTAATAGGCTTTGGGGGGTTCCCTAGGGCAGCACAAAGATCTAGACAAGATGCAGGAGGGAGCAGCTAACTTCTGGAAAATTGCAATACCCCTGTCTCCCCACCCCAGCAATTAAGGTGCCTACTCCTGGTTGGGCATCTTCTCTTGCCTCCCTGGAAACAGCACCCTAGCTGCCAATGAATGCCTTTCGCCACTGTCCTTGACCTGGAGGGGGAGGGACCCGTGGGTAGCACGTGGAGTATGGAGTGGGCGTGCCTGTGTACTTTACGTATGTCTGTGCATAAGAACGAGCATGGCCATCACGGCCCCTCTGCACCCAGACGTGTGTGTGCGTGCTCGCAATGCTGCACGTGAGGTCACACGTGCGCCTGTGACCAATGGACATGGCCCCGCACCTGAGCCCCTACTCGGCACACAGGTGTCTCCTTCAGCCCTGGTCTGTCTCATCCCTGTGGCCTGCTCTTTCGGTGAGTTGTCAAACGCAAACATCAGCTCCACAGCATCTCCTTTCTGGGGAAGCCAGGACAGGCAGGTAATTTATCAAACATTACTTAAAATAGTCCTCCAGCCTCTCGCTCCATCTCTCGATGCTGTCTGATTCTCAATTGTTTCTTCCTTCTCTCTCCTGTTTTTCTGCCCGGAGATTGACAGCCCCCTGCTAATACAGCCTTAGAAACGCCAGGTGCTGGAGGAACGGGCTCCTCACTCTGCCTCAGCCTCCGTCCCACAACTAACTGCCCCACGCTGACTCAGGCATCACTGCGGTGTCTCCTGTCTGCGTTTCTGCATGGCGGGCTGATGGATGAGGCCGCATCCCCCGCACTGCAGAACACTCAGGAACCAGGGGCACATACGCTATGATCTGCTGAGTTATGGACTAGCTAATGAGACTCCTCCTGACACCAGCAAGCCCGTTCCTGCCCTCATTTTGCACTGTTCCCAGTTCTCTCGCCTTTTAAGCAGACCCATGTCTTGTGACCCTATGAACCAGTCTGCTGTCCTCTTAAGAGTTTTAAGAGAATGAGATGAATTTGCATTCTCTGTCATCTCCACTTCCAAGATGAAGGAACCAAGGGCAGCCAAGGGAAAGAGAATTCTATTATCGGGAAATAATGGTGTTGGAGTAGCTACTGTTTGCCAAGTGCTATGCTAGGTGCTTGAAGCTATTGTCTCATTACATTCTGTACAATCAATAGTACCTCCGTGTAGCGAGAACTGAGAACAAGAGCCACCTGAGACTCAGAGGAGGTAAGTAGCCTGCCCTAGGTCGGTGCCTCAAAGTTCATGATGGCAAGCAACAAAAACTGACTCTAGCTAATTTAATAGAGAAGAAAATTTGAGGGGATGATGCTGATAGCTTACAGAATGGATAGGAAGCTTAGAAGACACACATGAACCAAGATGGCTGAGTGAGGGTCAAGACCACACCAAGAACAGTCCGTCAGGAGACCACCGCACTGGACATTGGATGGCACTTTGGCCACTGCATTTCAAATGAGTTCCGTGCCTTTATATCCTTATCTTAAAATCCAAAGTGCCAAGTGGTATCATCTGAGGGTTAGTAGGTCATGCTGCCAGGGTCAGGGCACCTTCAGCGGATCCCGACTCCTACCAAGAATCACTTGATGGGCTCCCAAATACAGAAGGGGGATTCCAGAACTGAGCTGCCAACACCTAATGACCTAGCAAACCAGACCGGTGTTCCCAGCCACCACAAAGCAGGTGAGAGGTCAAGCAAGCACAAAGCCATGTCTTCCTGGCTCCGAGTGACATGCTCTCTCTACCGCCACCAGGGTGGTGAAGTTCAAAATATCAAACAACTGGTGGGACACCGACTCTGGTCAGTCTGAGGCAATGCCACCAGAAATAAGGGTTCCTCCGTGGCAATGCCCAATGCTGATTATCCGTTCTACGCGCAAAGCAAAATTAGAACTCAGGGCTCCTGGATGCCTAGGGACCCATGTTATTGGGAACATGCTTCCCAAACTTCTCCATAGAAAATGAAAATACCTGACGGCACACTGGGGTGAACTTGAGAAAATTGAGAAAGGGAGGGGTGGTGAGGAGGGAGGGAGGGAGAGAGGTGGGGGAGATGCATGGCTTGGTAGGGGGAAGCGCATTACATTTTCCTTACATTATATTATTATGGTATAAATAAAATAAAGTCTCTCTGAACTCTAGGCTTTGATAGCCAACCACCTGCTGGATGTCTCCACTTCCAAGTATAATAGATATCTCAGAAATGGCGTACCTTCGTCTCAACACCTGGGCCTCCTGCCGTCACCACCAGCTCACTGTATCTGCTGTCTCTCCCAACGCAGTCAATGGTCTTGTTTATCCTTCTAGCTGCTGAATCTAAGACCTGTGGAGTCACCTTTTACTTGTTCTTTCAGATTCTACATCCTCTACACATTCTATGGATGTGTGTATTCTGTATTCTGTAGTATGTATGTACGCAGGCTACCTCGGAACATCCTCTGGCCTCTGCCTCTGGAACACGTTCACAAACTAACCACTTTCACTGCTCTCATTTTCTTCTAAACCATTGTCACTTTTCCTCTGAATTCTTACAATAGCCTCCTAACCAGTCCGCCTACGCTGATCTCCACACCTGCAGGCTTTTCCCAATACAATGGCCAGAGTGATCCTTAGAGAGTGTCAGATAATGTTGCTTTTCTGCTACCAGCCCCAGATGGCTCCCCAGTTTACTCAGAGTGAAGAGCGACATTCTTAAAATGTCCCACAAGCCCCCTTATAATCTGTCCTCCATCACCTCCCTAACCTCGTCTTCAACTACTCTCTTATGCTCACTCCTCTCCAGCCATAGAGGCCTCCTTGATGTTCTCTGAACTTGCCAAACGTGCTCTGCCTCAGGGCCTTTGCCCCTGGTCTTTCCTCTGCCCAGATATCTGCCTGGCTTACTTCCTCACTTCTTGCAAATCTTTGTTTGAATGTCACCTTCTCGATAAGGCCTGCCCTGACCACCTTATTTCCTCAATCTCTTGTACTCCACTTGATTTTTTCCTTAGTACTCATCACCTCACATGCTATATTATATTATTACTTTTTCTTTGCCTCTCTCCACTAAAATATAAACTCCAAAGGACAGAGGTCTTTGTCTGTTTGTTCAGGGATATATTCCCCAAAGCTGGAATATTGCCTGGCTCTCCAATCATATTTGTCGAAGGAGTGAATAAAAATACAAAATATCAGGGATGATATTTAAAAAGTTAAATTTGCAGAGAATTTAGATTTTGGAAATTCAAAAACATTTTCTAATTTTTAGATGGTAGTTTAATATTGTTTCCATGAACATAACCTTTTGTATCGGGTTTTATGTTTGAAATGCCTCCATGTAATTCTTGTTCCAGGTTTTCAATACAGATCTCTTCAAATTCTTGATAATCTTCATTGACAAGAAACTTTAAGTGCACAAGTCAGCAGCACATTCAACATTTCACGGCCACTGAAATTATATTTAAAGCCACTCGGAGAGCTTTGCCTTTTCTTTCAGTGACAAATGTAATGTTAAAATATCTTGTGATGATGCTAATGTATTTGAATGCTATGGAGCTTTTTCATATCAAGTATTTAAAATGATGCCGAGGCTCTAATTTGGAGGAGGTGTGTGCATTGTTAGAGCGTTCGCCCTGCATCTTTGCTTGGATGCCACTAAAAAGGCGCAGGGGCTGTAAATGTTTAGAAGCATCTGATATTCGTGAAGATACAGAGTTGAAGTGTATGGTCAAGACACACTAGCTGGAAGTGCATCTACCAGCAGCCCCACCCACCCTCCCTGCCCCCAGCCCTGTCTAGCAGCACCATGGGGTCTATGGCATGCACTTGGGCACTCCAAACCAAAACTCCCCCAGCAGCTAAACGGCGGTGGCCTGTTCTGAGCTGGCAATTTGAGTAGACAACCAGGTAGAGGAGCATCTATCTCCTGGGCCAGGTTTAGCAAGTCACAGTGTGGCAGAGTGCGATGGAGTTGCTCAGGGTCACTGCTGGGGAGGACCACAAGATACACCATCATACCCTGCTCCACTCCTGCTATTTTCCAAAGAACCTTAGCAAGGGCACTTCAGCAGCCCCCACCCCCACCTGTCGGTCTGCCGAGCTTGGAGACCTACTAACAGCTCATCAGTGCGGTATGGCCCACCGTTTGGGAAACTCTACTTTGGAACCCTTGGACTGGCGTCCCACTGGTATGCTAACCAGCCTGGGCAGGTCACCTCAATTCTCTGGACTTAGGTTTCATCATCTATGAGTGGGGAGTTTGGATAAAATTAATGCTTCTCAAATGCTTGCTATAGATCCTGAGGATTCTGGGAAGTACCTCAGGGATGATTGGTGATGAAGGAGAAATAGAAAGGGTCCAAGTGGGAAAGACTTTTCCTCATGTCCCTCTTCAACCAGAACACATCCACTTTGATCCGTCTTCAATAATGACATCCCACAGAAGATCTTGGTAAGAGGAGAGGTTTCTGTGGCTAACATAAAAGTTTGCAAACCAGTGTATCTATCTCTCACTCTTAGGCCCCCTACCGCCCTTTGTCCCTTTGTTCAAGGGAAAAATCATTCTAAATGAACTTTTAGTCAGTGTACTACTATAAATAAATGCCATCTTTCTTTAATAAAAATAAGACCAAGAATTTCCAAAGTGGCTCCTGGTGAGATTTTCTTGGTACAGTGGGGTGGATGGCCATGTGTGTTGTCTGCATCTAAAAGTCTTCTTTACTTTGAGGTCCTCCAATCTGGCTCCAGCTGACCCTAGCCTGCTTTCTCATAGCACTCAGCCTCAGGGAAGGGGCAGAATTCTCCTCTTTCTTCCCCATGGCATAGGGAAGACAAAGTTGGAACTTGGTTCCAATAATACTTTCAAGAAACTAGGGAATTGCCAAGGGGGAGAATGGGTTGCAGCTGGGCCATTTGTTTCCAGCTACGACTGGCCCTCCAGGGCTTGAAGGTCCCATCCTATCCCCATTGGTTTCAAGAGTTCCGTATCTCTGGATTTTCCTCCATGGGGCAGACACCATTTTAGTGACCATCACTTGGCAGAGCTCAGATAAAATCTTCACTCTCCTCAATATCCGGGCCCATCACATGCATCCGAGTCTCCCTCACAAATGCAGGTCTCTTAGGGGGAAGACCCTCTTTCTCTTTGATAGCACTTTTTTTTTTCTGGCAAGATGCCACCTTCTTAGATGCATTCCCCACAGCTAAACTCAAAGATTCCCCCCAAAAGATGGATCCAATCATTAACCAGGGATGTTTTCTTTACAAATGCTGGAGCACAGGGGTCGGAGTAATTTTTTAATACTCCACGACTTGATGAGGGCCAAGAGGGAATTCAGATGTGGGGCCCTAGACAGGACACCAGGGCTTTTGGTCTATTCAGGGGCCCTTCCCAAGATACCTGTGGGGAGGGGAGAGAGAACAGATGGGCCCCAGAGCTCTTATCTGTCCCTTGAGACAATCAGAGCAGGGAGTTTGGGCAGAGGTAGGGTTGAGTACCCTGCCATCACCCCCAACACCTCTGTCCAGAATTCAGATCCCACAGGGATGGCTTTGTTCTGGAGAAAGACAATCTGGCCCTCTGGCACCCTCAGCCCACACGTCTCCTCAATGACAGTTGTAGCTTGCAAAAGTTTAGGGACAAAAATGCAGAGAATGTCAAAGCCCAAGGCGTCTCTTTCCCTACGACTCAGATTTGTTTGCTTATTTATCCTATTGCCTCAAATTAGAAGTGAAAACCAGAACAAAGAAACAAGAGACATTCCTCAGGATGGAATTACCTACATAGCCTGAGCCTTGGGGTTTGATCTTGCCAAGACAGTTTGGAGTCTGTTATTGCAACACGCCAAATATCCCAAGGTCCCCCTTTCATCTGCTGGCTTCGAGGGTTGTGCGAAGTCCAATTCTGAAGGAAGGGGGAGCTGGCCCTTTCTGGGTTTCTGGGGTCACTGCAGGCTTCCCGGGCTTCCACGGGCAGATTTTCATACTTAAAATATCTGTTCCGAGCCCTCATCCCACGGGGGAAGTTGCCGGGAAACAGTGGAAGGAGGGTGCTGGGGGAAGGTTCCTGAGTGAGGCTAAGGTCCATCTCCCACCATCCTTTTATCCCAGCTGGAGGCCACCTCTTTTGAGTCTTGCCTGCTAGATGTGACCTAGAGGGGTGCAAAGAAAAGTCCAGGGCATCACGTCAGAAGACTGACTTCTGCTTATTTTTACTGTCTGCTCTTGGGCAGGGTATCTCAATTCTCTCAGCCTCTGTTTTGTAAAGGAAAAGCCTGAAATGGGGGTCACTCCCATTGGGAGAGCCCATCTCAAATGGAACCGGGAAGCCATGAGGGGAGTGGGGTTTATGCATGTCCACCCCTGCACAGAACATGAACTTCAAGTATATAGCTCGTTGCCAAACTGCAGTATCTTTCTTCTTGCAGCCTAGACAATAAGATGTAAATTCAACAGATACTAGACTCTTTCAGCTAATCGTACTTTTGCCAAACGGTTTATGTAAACCTTCTTGGCATTCCCCTTTTTGCCTTTCAAGACCCTCTGTTTCCCCCCTCAGCAGAGCACTATTTGGGTTTTTTCCTGAATCTGTGTCTCCCCGGATTGCAATTCCAAAGACCCCAATAAATTTTGTTTGCCTTGCAGCCTCCTTGCAAATTTTGTCTGACAGCTTCCTCCTATGTGAAATAGGGATAATAATATCCCATTATTTTCTTCTTACAGTGCTTGTAAGAATCCAATGAGATAATGCTTATAAACAGCCCTATGAAGTGATACTTTTCAGCAAGTTTCCACAGTGTGTGTGTGTGTGTGTACATGTGTGCATGAATGTATGTATTATATATGATCCACTGGGACAGAGAGAGAACTGGCTTCCCCAAGATGTCATTCCAAGGCTCCCATGTAAATTGCTACATAGTGGGACTAGAGAAGATCAAAAGAGCTCAAATACCTCCTGGCAAGAATTAATTGGGGTAGGAGGGGTTCGGGAGGAAGGCCAGCCTTTGAAGTAACTCTGCTCTCACTCTATACCCTGGTACCAGAAGGAAAGCAAGAGACCAGGGGTGTAGCTGGGCTCTGACGCCTGGAGGAGGGGGGTTGGGGACAGGGACTGTGCCTAGACGTTTCGTCTGGAAAGCAGCTCCTCTGACTCATTGCCTCTCTTTGATCAAGCTTCCTCTACCTTCCCATCACTGTGCTAAAAGTGTCCAGGAGGAGCAGACCCGTGAGCCCTGTCCTCTCTTTCCCCTTCCCTGCCCCCACTCGCAGTCAGGTTTCTGAGAGAGAATTGAATTCCACTCTATGAGGATTTATCCAGCCTCTCCTACAGTGCTTCACATTTTTTACGGTGCTCTCCACTTCACAAAAATACCGATTACCTTCCTTTGATTCTCACCGTAACATTGGAAGGCAGGTAGCAGATAAATTAGTATCCTCAATTTCCAGAAAGAGAAAATGAGACTCAGGAATTACGTGGTTTGCCTAAGGGTGCTGGGCTTGCAAGAGCAGAGCTGGACTGGTGGTGGGTATTGAGGAGGGCGCATTCTGCATGGAGCACTGGATGTTATGCACAAACAATGAATCATGGAACACTTCATCTAAAATTAACGATGTAATGTATGGGGATTAACATAAGAATAAAAAAAATTAAAATAAAATTAAACCCAACCTCATAATGATTTAAAAAATACAAAATTAGAAAATATAGAAATGACAGAAATAAACAAGATTTTTTTCACCAAATTTTACATATTTTCTTAGAATATTGAGGATGAATAAAAGGGAGCTTTGAGAATTCTAAAAAAAAAAAAAAGAGCAGAGCTGGAATTCACACTTAGGGCTTCTGACCATGCTTGAAGTGCTTTAGCAGCTTGCTTGGGTTTGCATCTCACTCCTTACCAGGGCGCGAGAAGCTCGTAAGCATCTGCACGCACCTCCCTCTACTAGGAAGCCTCCCCTAGCTTGCCCACGGGGAGGGCTTATGCCCCGCCCCCACATGCCCTTCTTCCATTGTCATTCCATGTTGACTCCCTGAGGGCTGCTCATCTCTGCATCTCCTGCATCTAGCATAGTGCCTGGCACATAATCCACTTTAGTAATAATAAATACATAAAAGAATGGGCATTTTAAGTAGGAAAATGATGGAAACGGCCTCAGTGGTCAGTAGTAGTCGTGGAATGGTGAAATAAACCATGACACATCCCCTAGATGGAATATTATGCAGCTATTAAAAATTATGCTGATTAAAAATTAATATCGACTTGAAAAATTCTGAAGATACAATGTTATGTGAAAACTCAAAAGACAAAGTCGTCCATACATTATGGCCACAGCTCTATAAAATGACACAAAAGCAAACTCTTAAGAATCGTACAAGGGAAAAGGAGCTGAAATCGTGGGTGATTTTTCTTCCTTCCATCTCTCCATAGTGTCCAGGTTTTCTCTAATAGACATGCATTATTTCTATAATGAATACAACAGCGACACACATGGCAATTGATAGGTGTAAAGGTAATAAGGGAATTGATTGCTTTCACTATTCATCTCTCCAGGTGCAAGTGGCTTACTTTTCTGGTGCTGAAAACTTACAAATAGGATGTCAGAGCCATTGTCTACAAATCTAGAGAAGTCCTGGAAGCTGGTAAAATATCTGGGAGACAGGCAACTAAAGATGTTGCACCCAATTTTAGAAAATGAAGTGATGGTCATTAGGAACTCTGCCTCAGGTTCACCCAGAATGAAGTCTCCCAGACTCTCCTCATTTTCTCCTCGGATGAAGTTACTCGACGGGTAGATAAGGAGAATGTTACAGACATAATGCGTATTGATTCCGCAGTATTATGGACAAAGCCTCTCCGGTCCTTATGAACAAGGTGGAGAAATGTGGGCCGAGGGACAGCACTTGGTAAAGGTGGACTTCAGGGAGATTGAACAACAAATGCAAATCACACTGTTTAATGGATGGGAGGCTGTTCTGGAGCAGGGAAGACAATCTGTGACACCGACCCCACCATGCCCTCCCCAAAGCTGGCATTGCTAAGCAACTGCATCACTCTTCTCCCCTGAATCCAGATGGAGCTTCGTGATCCTTCCTGGCATAGGACTCCAAGCAGCCCTCAGCCATCAGTCAGAACACACACACCACCTATTAGCCGTCCCCAACTGGTAGGGCAGTCCTAGGGGACATGCCACAGGACTGTTTTGTACTCGATCCTGTTCAACATGTTTATCAATGATTTGGAGTGAAGATCGACCTAGAAAGCAGGTGTATCCAATTTTTAGGTGACCTAAAGTCGGGAGGGAAAGATGCTAGAGTCAAATTTTAAACCATCTGAGCAGATTATAATATCGGACAGAAACCAAGGAGTAATGTTACAGCAGCATGGATAATCCCATACTTGAGTTAAAAAAGGAATTGTTAAAAAAAAAAAAAAAGGAACAGTGATACTATGACTTGACAGCAGTTCATGAAATGGGGGAAGGAGGCGACAAACGTGAGGCTTTAGCCTACTCGAAGCTCAACTTGAGCCATAGAGTATGTGTGGCTGTTGATAAGGTCAACACAATCTTGGGCTTCGATAATGGAATACAGGGGCCAGGATACAGAGGTGAAGATGATCTCAACTCCTCCAGAGCTAGACTTGAACTAAAACTTTAGGGATTCTAAGCAACCAAAAAGTGTAACGGGGCACCTGCTCATGGTCACTCAAAATCAATCAATAGCAGACCACAAAATAAGAGTAGGTAAAGTCCAGAAAATTTTGTTTTCCCCTGAAAACGGTTTTGATGACGTTTGAAGCGTAAAAGATTGGATTTTTAAAAAGTGCCGTTGTGGGCGCCTGGGTGGCTCAGTCGGTTAAGCGACTGCCTTCGGCTCAGGTCGTGATCCTGGAGTCCCTGGATCGAGTCCCGCATCGGGCTCCCTGCTCGGCGGGGAGTCTGCTTCTCCCTCTGACCCTCCCCCCTCTCATGTGCTCTCTCTCTCAAATAAATAAATAAAATCTTTAAAAAAAAAAAAAGTGCTGTTGCTTTGCTGTAGCCCTGCTATAGGTCTGTGCACTGGCTGTGTTGACATTGGGTGCAGCGTGTTCAGCCCTGGAAGTCTCATTTCGAGACGGACTTTGCTGTACCAGAGTCTGGGTCTGATTATTCCCTTCTATCTTCTGAAACCTCCCATGGCTGCCCTGTGCATACAGAATTGAATGCAGTCTGTTAGTCTGGAAGCATTCAAAGCCGGCCAGGACCTGAAAGAAGAAGCCACTTTTAAAAATCAGAACAGGGCAAATGAGGGATCAGCGGAGCAGGTGACTCTTGGTCTCAGGGTTGTGAGTTTGAGCCCCACATTGGTTTTAGAGATTACTTAAAAATAAAATCTTTCGGGGCCCTGGGTGGCTCAGTCGGTTAAGCATCTGCCTTCGGCTCAGGTCATGATCCCCGGGTCCTAGGATCGAGTCCCGCATTGGGCTCCCTTCTCAGCGGGGAATCTGCTTCTCCCTCTCCCTCTGCCTGCCACTCCCCCAGCTTGTGCTCTCTCTCTCTCTGACAGATAAATAAATAAAATCTTTTTTAAAAATAAAAAGATAAAATAAAATATTTAAAAAACAAAAACAACAGGACAAATGATTTAAAAAGCCAAAAGTACCAGAAGGCTTACCGTGAACCACAAAAGTCTTTGGTTCTACACTTGTCAACAATTTCAGTCCTGTTCCCGAGGGGCTACCATTTTTTATCTTTTAAATTGATTTATTCTGGTAAATACTTTTGTATCTCTAAATACTGTTTTTACTGATAATGTCTTGATTTATGTACTTTACACATTATTTATTGATGCCCTGTGATGATGATTGAGTGTTTAATTATCTTACCTCCTCCTTCTCTCATCTTTCCATGATTACTATTTTTGGTAAAAATCAATAAATAATTATTACTTTGCTTATGGAAATACTGTTTACTGCCTCATCAAATTAGTCGCACATCCTTTCTGTACAACTTTTTATTCTCCCTAGAGTTTCTAATTCCTTTCTTTTTGTCTTGCATTGTTTGTCTTTATAGAATTCCTCGGGTTTTTGTTTTGGGGTTTTTTCTTTTTCTCCAGTGTTTCATCACATCAGGTATTCTATAAGCCTTTCTTGTTTTTCTTGAAAACCTCTTCCTGGACACCTCAGTTGTCCTGTTCCAATCTGGATTGGTTGCTTCTTTGGATGACCAGGACAGCCATCCCAGGATTACCTCTTTACTGTTCTTGTGGGTTAGATCTGGTGCTTTCCCCAGCCCATATCTTCCTCTTTCTTGATTTATTACATTTTTCAGGAGCACGCCGTCCACTAAATCCCTAAGAAAGCACACATGAAAGATAAATTACCCAAGTCCTGTGTGCCTGAAAGTATATTTGCTTGGCTGTTGTGCTCAATTAGGTATAGAATTCTAGGTTCCTGGGGTTGAAAGTGATTCCCATTCAGATCGTTGAAGACTCACTTGAATGCCATCTGGAGCCCGATGTTACAGATGAAAAATGTGACAGCAGTCAGATGCTAGTCTCTGTAGATGACCTGTTACTGTCTCCTCCCCCCATATCACTGTTCTAGCCACCCCAGCGTTCTTTAACCTTAGCCTTCTCAATTTTCACTCATTTTCTTGAGTGCCCCATAGAACCACTGAATCCAAATTATCCTCTCTAATTCTGGGAAATTCTTTTATAACACTGTTTTGAAATTAACTTTCTATGAAATTTCTAAAATTTAGGAAATCTTAAATAAATACAAAAATACATTTCCACGGTTTTTTGTTTTAATTATTCCTTTTTCATAGCATCCTGTTCTTGTTACATGTACACAATATCATCTTAATTTCCCTGAGGATCTAATTGATCTTTTTAGTATTTGTTTTAAAATTATTTTCTGTTGCCTGAACTGTCATCTTCTGGGGTTTGTTTTTCTTTGTTGTTATTATTATTTTGTAGTCTCAAGTGTTTGGGATTCTTGGATATCTTTTCATATATAAGAATGAGAAAATAAAAAGCCACTTAGGGGCTTTGTGTTCACGGACAGGACTGGCTGGCTGATGCACTTCATCTCAGGATGATTGGGCTATGAACCAGTCCTTTTACCGGGAGACACCTAAGTATCACAGTAAAGCAGGATCTTTGCTTTAGGGTTATTCAGTTTATTTTTAGAAGAAACTTTTTTTTTGATCTGGAGGGTAGAAATATGGTTGCCAGGAACTCTACACAGTGTGGGGATGGGCTGCTACTATTTGGTACATGGATTTTCAATCAGCCTCCCTGATATAGCTCCAAATAGCACCCTCATTCTCTGTTGTCCCTTACATCTGAGATCAAAATCTGCTCCCCTGGACAAGTTGGCTACATTCTCTGTAGCAGATCCTTCTTTTTCTAGCTTTATCAGTGACCACCTCACCACTTGTTGCCTTAAAGACATTTAAGATTATCTCTCATTTGCTATACCCTCTTTGTTACATATTATTACTATTATAATTATAAATTATTATAAACATATAGGTGAGTATGGGGGATAATGTCAAAATATGTATATATTTCCCTTCAGTTTTGTTAAATCATTCATACCATTTTGCTATATTTGCTTCCTAGCTTTTAAAATAAATAAATAAATAAAATGTGATAGGTTTAGTTGGCATATAACCCTTACCCCATTCTCCTTCCCTGCCTCCCTAGTTGCAACCACAGCTGACTGGTATTTTTCACTCCCGTGCATGTTTTTATAATTTGCTACATATATGTGATATATAATATATGCTATTACATTAAATATTTTGTATTTATATAAGGGTATCAAAGTATACCTAAGAATCTTCCAATTACTTCTTTCAACAGTTTTTGAGGTCCAACATGGAGCCTTCCTGGTGTGTAGCGTTTAATCATTCAATTATTCTCCTGTTACCAGAAATTTAGATTGTTTCCAATGTCTCACTCTTACATACAGTTGCTAGTCTGAACATTCTTGTACTTTTCTCCCTGAGTTCATGTGCAAAATTTCTCTGGACCCATATGCTGTGTCATGGCATATACAGTTTTTCAACTTCACACATGTTGGCAAATTGTTCCCCAAAGTAAATATACCAATTAATCCTCCCACCCATCAGCAACAATGGAAGGCTTTCTGAGTCCACATATTTTCCAGTAGTTCATATTTTTAGCCAACCAGATTTGCTAATCTGGTTAATGTGAAACAGTAGCTTACTCTTAGTTTGCATTTGCTTATAACAATCAGGTTGGGCGTCTTTTTACTGGCATTCAAGCTTCCTCTTCTGCGGACTCAATGCACAGGCATACCTCACTTTATTATGCTTTGCAGATATTGCAATTTTCACAAATTGAAGGTTTGTGGCAATCCTGTGCTGAGCCAGACTTTCGGCACTGTTTCCCAACAGTATTTGTTCACTTAATGTCTCTGTGCCACGTTTTGGTAATTCTCACAGCATTTCCAACTTTTTCATCATTATTAGATTTATTATGATCTGTGATGGGCAATCTTTGGTATTATGATTATAATTGCTTGGGGACGCCACGAATCACACCAACGTGAGACAGCAAACTTAATTGATAAATGTTGTGTGTGTTCTGACGGCCCCACCAACCAGGCCATCCCCCCATCTCTCTCCCTCCCCTCCAGTCTCCCTAGTCCCTGAGACGCAGCAGTACTAAAATTAGGCCAGTTAATGACCCTACAATGGCCTCTAAATGTTCAAGGGAAAGGAAGAATTGCACATCTCTCACTTTAAATCAAAAGCTCGAAATGATTGAGCTTAGTGAGGAAGGCATGTCCGAGGCCGAGACAGGCTGAAAGCTACACCTCTCGCACCAGTTAACCAAGCTGTGAGTACAAAGGAAAAGTTCTTAAAGGAAATTAAAGGCGCTACTCCAGTGAATACGCGGATGATAAAAAAGCAAAACAGCTTTATTGCTGATGTGGAGAAAGTGTGAATGGTCTGGATAGAAGACCAAACCAGCCTGACATTTCCTTAAGCCAAAGCCTAATCCAGAGCAAAGCCCTGACTCTCTTCAATTCTGTGAAGGCTGAGAGAGGTGGGGAAGCTGCAGAAGCAAAGCGTGAAGCTAGCAGGGGCGGGTTCATGAGGTTTAAGGAAAGAAGCCGTCTCCATAACGTAGAAGTGCAGGTGGAAGCAGCGAGTGCTGAAGTAGAAGCTGCAGCAAGTTCTCCAGAAGATCTAGCTCAGATAGTGGAGGCGGCTCCACGGAACAACAGACCTTTCAGTGTAGACTGCACAGCCTTCTATTGGACAAAGATGCCCTCTAGGACTTTCATAGCTAGAGAGAAATCAAAGCCTGGCTTCCGAGTTCAGTCTGACTCTCTTGTCAGGGGCTCATGCGGCTGGTGACTTGAACTTGAAGCCAGTCCTCACTTACCACTCCAGAATCCTAGGGCCCTTCAGAATCATGTTAAATCCACTCTGCCTGAGCTCCATAAATGGAACAACAAAGCCTGTTTACAACATGGTTTGCTGGATATTGTAAGCCCACGGTTGAGACCTACTGCTCAGAAAATTTATTTCAAAATACTACCGCTCATTGACATTGTACCTAGTCACCCAAGAGCTCTGATGGAGATGTAAAATGAGATGAATGTTTTCTTTCTTTCTTTTTTTTTTTTAAAGATTTTATTTATTTATTTGAGAGAGAGAATGAGAGAGAGCACATGAGAGTGGGGAGGGTCAGAGGGAGAAGCAGACCCCCCGCTGAGCAGGGAGCCCGATGCGGGACTCGATTCCCGGACTCCAGGATCATGACCTGAGCCGAAGGCAGTCGCTTAACCAACTGAGCCACCCAGGCGCCCCTAGCATTTCATTCTTTTAGATTTCAGTCATTCTTTTTTTTTTTTTTAAGGATTTTATTTATTTATTTGAGACAGAGAGAATGAGAGACAGAGAGCATGAGAGGGAGGAGGGTCAGAGGGAGAAGCAGACTCCCCGCTGAGCAGGGAGCCCGATGCGGGACTCGATCCCGGGACTCCAGGATCATGACCCAAGCCGAAGGCAGTCGCTTAACCAACTGAGCCACCCAGGCGCCCTGAGATGAATGTTTTCATGTCTGCTAGTAAAGCATCCATTCTGCAGCCCATGGATCAAGGAGTCATTTTGACTTTCAAGTCTTATTATTCAAGAAATACATTTCATAAGGCTATAGCTGCCGTGGATAGTGATTCCTCTATGGAGCTAGGCAACATTAATTGAAAACCTCTAGAAAGGATTCATCATTCTAGATGCCATTAAGAACATTAGTGATTCATGAGAAGAGCTCAAAATACCAACATTAACAGGAGTTGGGAAGAATTTGATTGCAACCCTCATGTATGACTTTGAGGGGTTCAAGGCTTCAGCGGAGGAAGTACCTGCAGATGTGGTGGAAACAGCAAGAGAACTAGAATCAGAAGTGGAGCCTGAAGATGGGACTGAGTTGCTGTAGTCTCATGATAAAACCTGAACGGATGAGGGGTTGCTTCTTACAGATGAGCAAAGAAACTGGTTTCTTGAGATAGAATCTACTCCTGGGGAAGATTCTGTGGAGATGGTTGAAATGACAACAAAGGATTTAGAATACTACATTAACTTAGTTGATAAAGCTGCGGCAGGTTTGAGAGGATTGACTCCAATTTTGAAAGAAGTTCTACTGTGGGTAAAATGTTATCAAACAGCATCGCATGCTACAGAGAGATGGTTTGTGACAGGAAGAGCCCATCGAAGTGGCAGACTTCATTGTTGTCTTATTTTAAGAACTTGCCCCAGCCGCCCCAGCCTTCAGCAACCTCCACGCTGATGAGTCAGCGGCCGTTGACACCAAGGCAGGACCCTCCACCAGCAAAAAGATGATGACTCACTAAAAGCTCAAATGAGGTTTGCATTTTTTAGCAATAAAGTATGTTTAAATTAAGGTATGTATGTTGCTTTTTTAGGCATAATGCTATTGCACGCTTTAATACAGTATAGTGTAAACATAACTTTTATAGGCACTGGGAAACCAAAAAATTGCTTTGCCTCACTTTATCATGATATGTGCTTTATTGTGGTGGTCTGGAACCGAACCTGCGATATCTCTGAGGTATGTCTGTATATAACTTTTGCCCAAGTTTCTATTGGCTTATCCTTATCTTAGTGATTTCTAGAAGCCTTAATACCTACACAACCTGGGAGCTTTTTAGAAATGTGGAATCTTGGGGTGCCTAGGTGGCTCAGTCGTTAAGCGTCTGCCTTCGGCTCAGGTCATGATCCCAGGGTCCTGGGGTCAAGTCCCGCATCAGGCTCCCTGCTCCGCAGAAAGCCTGCTTCTCCCTCTCCCACTCCTCCTGCTTGTGTTCCCTCTCTCGCTGTGTCTCTCTGTCAAAAAAATAAATAAAATCTTTAAAAAAAAAAAAAGAAATGTGGAAGCTTAAGCCCCACCCTCAACCCAACAGCTAAGAATCTTCATTTGAACAACCCTCAGGTGATTTGATCACACATTTAAGTTTGAGAAGCACTGATTTAGAACATTTTGTATAAGACTGGGATTCTCTGTCTCTCGAATATATGGGAGACACGCCCTATAAAACCACCTGAGAACAATGTTTTGTGGTCATGGCTAAGGTTGTTGATACAGGTGAATGTTTAGTTACTTATCCAATTTCTTCAATGATTATAGGTTTATTCTGCCTTCTAATTTTCTTCTAAGTTTTAGTAGTTACTTTTTTCTAGAAAACACATTTTACCTATGGTTCTTAGAGTATTAGTTATTTAAAAAAAATATTCATATGAATCTTATGATTTTTCAATTCTCTGCTATATCTGGAGTTATATCTCCGTTTCCACCTTTGTGTGTACCCCCTGTCTCCCCATCCCTTACCCTCACATCAATCCTGCCAGAAGTTTGTCTGTTTCATTAGTCTTTTCAAAGGACCAGGTTCTGGTTTTATTGACTTCTTCTCTTAAAACATTTTCTATTTCATTATTTTCTGCCTTTATCTTCTTTCTACTTTCTTTGGGTTTACCCTGTCTTCTTTTTCCAGCGTGTTGAAATGAACTCTTAGCTCATTAACTGCTTAATCTTTCCTCCTAATGATCTAAGCATCTGAGGCTGTATACTCCCCCATGCATTACTGCTAGAGCTGCATCCCTCATATTTTGATGCTTCATATATTTGTTCTCTTTTAGGTCTAAATGTCTTCCAATTCCCCCTTTCTATTTTGTCTTTGGCCCACAAATTATTTAAAAATGTTTTAAAATGGGGGCGCCTGGGTGGCTCAGTTGGTTAAGCCACTGCCTTCGGCTCAGGTCATGACCCTGGAGTCCCGGGATCGAGTCCCACATCGGGGTCCCTGCTCGGCAGGGAGTCTGCTTCTCCCTCTGACCCTCCCCACTCTCATGCTCTCTGTCTCTCATTCTCTCTGTCTCAAATAAATAAATAAAATCTTTAAAAAATAAATAAATAAATAAAAATGTTTTAAAATGTATAACTGGGGGCACCTGGGTGGTTCAGTCAGTTTGGTGTCCAACTCTTGATCTCAGCTCAGGTCTTGATCTCAGGGTCGTGAATTCAAGCCCCATGTTCAAGCCCAGTGTGGAGCCTACTTAAAAAAAAATTATAACTGCATGGGATATTCTAAAAAGATTTAAAAATGTATTGCTAACCTAATTATACTCTGGATAGAGTACACAGCCTTTATGATATTAGTTCCTTGGTGTTTGTTGTGACTTGTTTTAGGACCCCATACGTGGTCTGTTTTTGTAAGTGTGTTATGAGCACTTGAAAAGGAGATGTGTCCTCCAATTGTTAAGTGCAGCTCAATCTTGGTTTTATTTTTTCAAACCTTTAATACTTACTCATTTTTATCTGCTTATCAATCTATCAATTGCTGAGGGCTATGTTACAATTGTCATTATGATTTTAGATATGTAAATTTCTCCTTGGAATTCTGTCAATCTTGACTTTATATATTTTAAGGCTGTATTAGTCGCTTCACACAAATTTAGAATTTCTATATATTCATGGCAAATGGATCCTTTTAATATTATATGGTGTCCATTTCTATTCTTTTGTGTGTGTGTCCATCTTTATTCTTAATAATAAAAGCTATGTTAATGTACAATAAAATACTTACACACCAGTGTTCTTGGGATTGGTATGTGACAGGTATATTTTTTTCCAATTTTTTTTTGTTCAACTTTTCTGTGCCTTTTCTTCACGATCTATCACTTCTAAACAAGACGAACCTTTTTTAAAAACTCAACCTGACAATCTTTGTTTTAACAAGTGAGTTTCACCAGTTTACATTCTTATGATTATTTATATATTAGATTTAATGCTGTCATCTTATTTTGGGCTTTTTTTACTCACACTGTACTTCAATTGCTATGTCTGTATAACAAATTTTTCCAAAACTTAGTGTTATAAAGCAGACACTTACTATCCTCCTGGATTCTGTGGGTCAGAAACTGGACAGGGCACAGCTCCACCACATCTGGGGCCTCCTCTGGGACACCTGAAGGTGAGACTTGTCTCAGAACTTGCCCCCTAGGGGCTGACGTTGGCTGGGACTATCAGACCAAACAACCTACACACAGGCTGTCTGTATGGCTGGGGGTTCCTCACAAGCTGGTGGCCAAGTTCAAAAGGCAAGAATCTTGAGAGAGCGCACCAAGTGGAAGGCATGTTGCCTTTTATGCTCAAGCCTCAGAAATCATGGAGCATTATTTCCGCCACATTCTGTTTCTCAAGGTAATAACAAGGTCCTGCCCAGGTTCAAGGGGAGGAGTATGAGACTTTACCTCTTGGTGGGGAGTGGCAACGTTCTGGAAGGACATGTGGGATTGGAAATATTGTTGTAGACATTTTCAGAAAATATAACCCACCACACTCTGCTTTTTATTTGCTTTATTTTCTTTCTTGCCTCCTATTGGAACAATTGAGGCTTGTAAAAAAGTATCCTCTTATTCCACCTATGGTTTTGGAAGTTACATGTTCTATTTTGACTTTAGAAGTGTATAGCCTTGGGGCTCTTGGCTGGTTCAGTCAGTAGAGCATGTGACTCTTGATCTCTAGGTTGTGAGTTCGAGCCCCATGCTGGATGCAGAGATTACTTAAAAATAAAAAAATCTTTAAAAAAAAGTGTGTACCCTTAAATTTTTAATATCTATATGTAACATAAAATCCAAAGTTAATCAGTGTCTCTCTTTTCCTCTCAACTAAAATGAGGATCTCGGAACTCCTCATTTTAACTCCCATCACCCCTTCCCCAACCTCTCTATCCTGTTCTTGTTTAACTCCTCTTTGATTCATATCTTCAATTTGTCATTATTACTATGTGGTCTGTCTCTTTTATTTTAAAGAACAGCATAGGATTCTTTCATTTTGTTGATATGTACCATGTTTTTTATGATGGTTTTGCTGTGTTTTTGTGCATTCCATAATAGTACTTTCAACAAAGCTCTGCAGTTAAAGACTCTCCATCATTTCATATCTGAAAATGTCTTTACTTCACCCTTACTCTTGAAAAAAATGACTTCGAGTTGTATAAAATTCAAGGTTGGCAGTTATTTTCTCTCCAAACTTTAGATATATTCTTCTGGTATTTTCTGGACAAATCTTCCACTATTTTCAGTACAAATGTTCTTTTAGATAATCTGTGTCTTTTATCTCTGCTGATTTCAAATATCTTTTTTGCCTTCAGTGCTCTGAAATTTCACAGTAATGTTTCCCGGTGTGCATTTAGTTTCATCTATCTTACTTGGGATTCTTCATAAATTCCAGCAAATTCTCAACCACCATCTGCCCTCACGTCCCTAACCTGCCCCCCTTTAACTACTGTGAGACCTGTCAAACATTCCCATTCTTGTCTCCACTGTGGCAATCGTCTTTCTTCCCTTCGTCTACCACCAAGGTCTTCATGTGTTTTTAACTTGTGTTGTAAATGCATCTCTCCCAGCATTTCATCTCTAGGATCCTGGGCAACCCCAGATGAGAAAATGTCCTTTTAAGGACATCTCGTGTTTGCCTATGTTAGGAGTCCCAAATCTATCCACCAACCCAGGACCATTTTTTATTTATTTATTTATTTTAAGATATTTATTTATTTATTTATTTATTTATTTATTTATTTATTTGACAGAGAGAGAGAGAGCGAGAGAGGGAACACAAGCAGGAGGAGTGGGAGAGGGAGAAGCAGGCTTCCCACGGAGCAGGGAGCCCGATGCAGGGCTCAATCCCAGGACCCTGGGATCCTGACCTGAGCCTAAGGCAGACGCTTAACAACTAAGCCACCCAGGCGCCCCCCAGGACCACTTTTTAATATAAATTAATCAGCTTGTTTATTTCTGTGCATGAAGCTAGGATGAAGTCGAAGACCAATTCTGCATGAGGAATTGGTCCCTGGTTATAAATTACCAGATGAGACCTCTACCCCACTCTTCCTGGGACAAGCTTCCTTGTCATCCTTCTGCACTAGCAGTGGACTCTTCTATCCCATTCTTCAGTGGAAGTATAACCGCTTGAGGGCCAAGGCTCTATGCAGGGATCTCAATTCCAGCACTCCTTCTGAGAAGGCCCAAAGCCTCGTCCTCGGGCCCCATGTAAGCACTAACCCCACATCCTGGGTCACCAAAGCTGGCAAAATCACACAATTGCTATGTGTCAATTCAAGTGCCTCCTGTTCTGTCCCAGGTGCCTTGTGTCTGGCTCTGAGGTGAATTTTCTTACTGTCTTAAAAGTTGGTTGGGTTACTTGCCTTTCTAGGTCTTTGTCCTGGGCATGCATCTGCTTATCTAGGCCATCCCTCTGCTGAACTGAAAGTCCTGCCCCTTCTTTCTGAGCCCTAAATCCCACAACGACCCACCCCTACATCCTTCTCTCCAGCCCATGGAACCTCTGCTCTGCCCCCCGAGTTTTTCCTGGCCATTCCTGAGCCCTGGCGCTTTCTAGTTCCTGAGCTTTGGGGCTCAGTGGCAAACCCCCAGGCTTTTGCCCATCCTCCCGAAGACTCTTTTCAGTGTTTGGCTTCCTCCACCACCTCCCCTCCTATTCTTTGGGCTCTTGTGAGTTTATGCCTTTCTTTTATTCCTTATTTTCATTGCAGTGGGGATTTGGAAGGGAGAGGAAATAAACACATGCCCAATCCTCCATGGTTAGCTGGAAGTCCAAATTATATCTTATATTCACGTTTCTTTAATTACAAGTGAGCTTGCGCTTTCTAACATATGTTCGTTTAAAAAAAAATCTTTGCGTTGCCATTCATATCCTTTACCTGTTTTGTGTTTGTTCTCCACACCCCACCCCTACCCCATCTTGACTGTTAGAATGTTCCTTTCAATTTACATATCAATTATTTATATTCAAACATTAACACTTGGCCTGAAGGTTGGGAGCAAATATTTTTCTTTAGTCTTGTTTTTAAATTAAAAAAAAAAATTTTTTTTATAGTGTACTATAGTGGGTCAATAACATCGATTATTGTGCTGGCCCGGCACTGTTTGTTTTTTCATAGAAGTGTTTGGTTTTTGCATAAATTCTTATTTTTATGTAGTTTGATCTGCCAGGTTTTACCTTTCTGCTATTGCTTTTGCCTTGATTGGGAGAGCAGAAACGCTCCCCAAAGACAGTGCAGAGACAAGGGCCGATGGGAAGCAGAGAGAGCAATAGGAGAGTTTCATTAGAGTTTTTATTTGACCCCGGTCATCTGTCGGTACACGGATAATTGAGAACTGACTACCAAGTGTAATTGATAAACTGACCTTCTTAATTACGTACTGATATACCCTATCATTCACTGTGGGCCGGAAAGCAATTTCCAGGCTTGCCCTTAAGCATGTGCTCACCCACCCTCTTCCTTCAGATGTTGCACTTTATGACCTGCCCTTCCAGTGAGTTCCCTTTAAAACCTACTCACCTCCTGATGCCCAAAAGTGCTGAAAGAGAACAACATCCAGTCTTTATTGCTGCCTGAGCTCCAGCACCCCCAGCTAGTGTGTAAAGAGGACGCAGCATATATCTCATGCGACTCTCATGGTAGCTGGCATGATGCTTGATAACAGAATTTCTCAGACAACAGGCCCAGGCTGGGGAATTTTCATACTGTCTTTCCCTACAAGTAATTTCCAATGTTTATGCTCTGTGGAGCCCCTTTCAAGTGTCAGAGCAGAACAAATGCCAGTTTTAATGGACTTGCTAAATCATAAAAACTACTTGCAAAATTGCATCTGATTAAAACAAGAAAATGTTCCATTATTCAGAAAAATCTCCCTGCAGCGGCTCACGGAGGCGGCTGGAGGTGGGGAAATGCTGGGAGTGCCCGGATCCTGTGGAGTTTTCTCTCCACGGAAAAGATGTGGCTCCATTTACAGTTCTCCTATCCCCTCCTCAGGTCCCCAGTCCTTCTGCCTGCCCCGATGAAAGGGAAACTGACATTAGTCATTTTATAATTAATTTACATGACAACACGTTATTAGCTGGGACACAGCATGCATGACAAGGTACCACCAGTTAGTGGATGGTGGGGTGGAAGTGGGGCCATATTCTGGAACCTCTGGGTCGCTTAGGATGGCTTCCATGGAGCAAAGACCAATACAGCAAAAGCTGAAAAGCCTGCCCTCCTCAGCTGGACCAAGCTCTCCTGCTCTAACAGCAAAATACAAACTGAAATTGAATCATCCCACTGAAATAAGTCACCCACTAAAGAGCTCCTTCCAGTGGATGGTCAGCGGAGTCTGATTTGGGTATTTACCTTAATAGTCAGCCAGTTAGACGGGCAGACTAATGCGCCGACATCACACCCAAGCACCCTTGGTGTGTAGAGACTTGTCCCCACATCTGGAGAGAAAGCAGAGCACAGCACTGTCCTCTCCTCGCGGAGTTCCCAGCCCAAGGTGGGCAAGAGGACAGAGAGGAAGAAGGGCAGGGCAGGCACAGTCCTAGATGCAGAGCGGGGTCTCTCTAGATAAACAAGGACAAGATGAATGGCCGTCAAGTCCCTCTAGAGCATTCCCGGCTGGTGTCGTTCAGTTACCAGAGCCAGGAAGGCAGCCTGGGCACCCTTCCAATATCAGCCCCCCAGGGGGAGAGTCTGGCACTAATTGGGTGTCTTGGTTGTGCAGCGCAGTGTAAGAAGCAGCAGTGACTTATTTACCACCATTCTGGGGGCAGCTGGGCTCCGCCGGGCAGCTCTTCTACTCTGCGCGGTGTCAGCCTGGCTCCTCGTGAGGCTGCCTTTAGCTGGGGCTGGAGCATCCAAGAGGGCTTCGCTGCCGCGTCTGGCACACGGGGTGGCTGGAGGGCTGCCCGGCTTCTGCCTCTCCCTGTGCCCCACCGAGCCGTGTGGTCTGTCGGCAGCCAACAGTCCAGCCTGTGTGTCTCTGCACGATGCCGATTTTAGGCCTAGACCCGGCTCCGGGTCACTTCTGCTGCATTCCGTTGGCCAAAGCCCAGTTACAGGGCCAGCCTAGGTCAAGGGGACGGGGAATAAATCTGACCTCTTAATGGAGAAGGGGCAGACAGGTCCACGGAGGGGAGACGCCTTGGTGTCCACCTTTGCAATCTGCCACACCATGGAGGCTGCCTAACACAAGGGCTGGGTTTGAAGTCAGATGACCTGCGTTCCCATTTCTCCCTGGCCTTGTTGAAAGGACTCGGGAAATCACGAGAACCCCTGAGTTGTGTTTTCCTCTTCTACATCATTCCCTCCACCAGACGTTTATGGGTGCAGATTTAGCGAGGCTACGGTTAATATAGCACCCGGCCACTGGCAGCCCGCTCTAGCTGGGGAAGGGACTGCTCCAGCTGTCCCCTCCCCCTGCCCCATGCCCCATTGCTGCCTTGCCTAATCAGGAGCCTTCTCTGTTTCTGTCTCTTAAAATGTACTTTTTTCTTTTTTTCCCATTTAAAATGCCTTTGTTCCTCTTGGGTTGCTATGATTTTCCAGTTCTGCTTGCAGGCTCTCTTTCCCAGCATGTCACCAGGATGCCCCTTCTGCCCCTGGGGGACCGCGACACCAGGGCACCCGGCCAAGGGGCTCAGATTCGGCTGTGCCCTGCCTGCATCCTGGGACAGAGCTGCACCTGCCCAGTGGGCTCTCCTGGCCCTACCACTTGGAGAGGCTCTGTATGGACTAGGAGTGACCAACCTGAAGCCAGCCCTGATGGGACTTGAGAGGCCAGCGGTGGGGACCCGCCAGTTGTCAGCCCAGCCATCAGCCCGCCGAGCCCCTCCCTGCTGCGGGCTGAGTGGCCGCCCAGCGCTGCCTGTGATGGAGCCTGCCCCGCTCAACCCTGGGGTTAAGGGCTCTGCCCTGTTTACCCACCAGCAACTGCCTCTCAACCTCTCAACCTCTCGCCCAGCTGCTGCCTGTCACCCGCTGTCCTCCCTGCTGCGGAAATTATTTTTATAAACTCCTCCTTGACTGAAGAGCCACTTTAAAGAATTTAGAACACTGCTGTGCTCTCCTAATGAGGGAGAGAAGAGACGCTTCTCTCTAGAGCTTTCCTGTAGCGCTCTGGTGTCACTGTCTCTGGATATATTTCTCTCCCCACAACACACAAAGTATTGGCTGGGGAGCATCACTACCTATTTTAGAATCATCCCCTTGAGCACTTTGTCTCCTTCTAGGATTTCCAAACACTACACAGTGTCAATACCACAGACTTCGAAAGTTGGGGGTGGGGATGTAAGTTGGGAATTGATACCAGACCGCAGTTCTAACCTGCACCTGCCAAGTGCCCACCACGCCCTCCTCCCCACTGGGCTGGGCCCAACAAAGATGCCGCCCCTGTGGGCCCAGCCAGATAGAGTCACTGGTGCCCTGGTCCTCAGGAAGGATGGCAGCTGCCTTGGGTGCACCATGAATCCAGCCCTGTCTTTATCTGTGGGGCGCGCCAGGCACCCCTGAAATCCCAGGGTTGCAGCCCTAACACTTCTTACCCTAACATGCTCATGGTGATCTGGCTAGTCCTTGTTTTTTGGACCTAACCCTCTGACTCCCGACTATTTGGAAAGTAGCCTGCCTGGCTTTACCTGATGCCTACCCTTATCCTCACCGGGGAGCTGGGGACTTCACTGCAGTGAAGGGGATGGTCCCGCAGAACCAGAGGCCACTGCCACTTGGCTGTAAGCATCACCTTCCACCCAAATATCCACCATGCCACCAGAGCCCCTTCTGCCTCGCCAGCGCCCTTGGGCATGGGCAGTGGGACCTCCGGATGCCCGCCCCGCCCCGCAGAGCCAGCCTCTGGAATTGGGTCTCTTCCCTGGTCCACGCTGCCTTCTCCGCACCAGCCGGTGTGTCTGGGGCCCCGCCTTGCCCACCTCCTGCAATGCTCCTTTATCATTCACTTCTTGATGCAGATGAGGCCTGAATTCGGCTGCCCACCTCTCTTGCTCAGATGAGAAAACAGCTCCTAACCTATCTCCCTGCTTCCAGATGTGCCCCCGAAACACATTCCTTGTGGTGAAGCCAGAGGACTCTTTCTAAAGCCCCAAGTGGGCATGTCCTTTGCACCTGGACCCCTTGGAGGGCTGCCACTCACGGCCAACCCTGCCTACCTCGTGACCAGCCCCACCCACCCCTGCCGGAGCCATTCTGGGTCCTGATCTCACCTCTGCAGCCTTAAGTACTGGGTTCAAAACCTGACACTGCCCTCTAATAGCAGTGCGACCTTGTCCGTAGGTGAGGTTAATCAGAAATCTAATTTACTAGAAGAGGTGAATTTAGGCTGGGAGACTGACAGTGATTATTATGATAATAATAATGACAGCTAATACCCAGATTGTGCAAATTAATTAGGCAAAATATTTAGCCTCTTAAAACCTCAGTTTCCTCATCTGTAGAATGGGGATAGTACGGTCGATGTGAGGCTTAAATGAAATAAAATCATCACAGCCTGTATTTCGAGCTGGAAATGGCAAGAATTTAATAAAAGTGAGCTGTTACTGAGGTGTTGATGCAACCCCTGGATTCTAGTCCAGCTCCCTCCACTGCCCTGACCCTCCCCCTCCACAACCTGCCTGGATACCTCCTGCTCATCTGTCAAGTTGTATTTTAGGTGTCACCTCCTCCAGGAAGTCTTCCTGGATCCCTTTGATCTGTGTGAGGTGCCACTTCCAGGTATTCCTGCTCTGAGCCCTGTTATAGGATGGACTTCTCATCCTGAATTAGCTGTCTATTCCCCCTGCCAGTCTGGGAGCCCCTTGAGAGCAGGACCTGAATCTTACTGGTATGGTCATCTCACACCCAGTGTAACACTTGTAGTGGATGAGCAGGAAACATGGTGCGGGAACCAGCAAAGGCCTAGCATGCTCCACTCCACACATGCTGGTCCCCAGGGCAGGACCAGCTCCATCCTTGAGGACTTCTTCATCCAGATGGGCCGGCAAGAATAATAAGCATCCAACAACAGTGAATGGTTCAAGATGGTACATGAGCGCATTAAAGAGTGAGCAGAATGGACAATCAGCAAGCCGAGCGCTCAGAGAAGGGAACTTTCCCTGTCAGCATATTGAATATTGTTTGAAATAAGCGCGCCGTCGACTAGGACATGGAAATTGCTTTTGTCATATACAAAAAGTTCCATTGCAATGGTACTTGCGGTAACAGGATTTGACTTGTAATACAGAGCACTCATAGGACCTCTGTGATTCCCAAGCACTTACCATACATTCGTGAAATGCTGAGTGTAAAAAAATACCCCAATTGTTAGGGGATTGGCAGCTCCAATTTCCTGCAGCAAGTGTTCAATTGCTCCTTGATCACAACCTTCCGGCTGGGGTCTGGGATTTCTCCTCAGCAGGCTCATCCGAGGTGGGCACGGGCCTCTGGCCAGGAAGAAGAGAATCTCCCTGGCTGCAGGTGGGCCTGTCTGCCCAGAGCGATGCGTCTGGTGTTCCTGAGGAGAGACTCTGGCTCCAAGTAGCTTCCCAGCTAACAGGTGCTTCGCTGCTGGCTGAAGGAGGTCACCAGGCTTCAAAGTAAGGTTGCAGCTCTTCTCTCTCCTGCAGCAAGGGAACCCGATGGACACATTTCAGCACACCCCTGCTGGGGGCTTTGGGGACACCCCAATGTAGCTAGCTGATTCATTCTCCAGATTAGCTGTCCTTGTGCCGAGGAGCACCCAGCACCCCACCTTAGCATTTCTGTTTGCTGTAACTCACCAAGTGCTGCTGGCCCAGCACCCAGGCTTTCTGGTTACCTGGCTTGGTCCCGATTCCCTGGCCTCCTCCTTACCCCCAGGCCACATTCTGCCCCTTCCTAGGACAATGCTAGGCACCTGGCAAGCTCCGTCTGAGGCTGGGCTGTCCTGATCATCATTATCACCATCTTCTTCAGAATCCAGGTCTATCTCTACCTCTTATTTTTCTTCTTAAAAATTTATTTATTTATTTTAGAGAGAGAGAAAGAG
>NW_023270387.1:15608625-15662093 GCF_011800145.1 Mirounga leonina | reverse complement strand
GGACTCGATCTCAGGACCCTGAGATCATGACCTGAGCCAAAATCAAGAGTCAGACACTCAACAGACTGATCCACCCAGGTGCCCCCGGAAATAATTCTGATGACTGGGTCCCACTCCTATACATTCTGACTTAACTGACTTGGATGTGGCTGGGCATCAGCCTTGGGTGGGAACCACTGATGTGCAGCAAGGTTAAGAGTGACCGATTTAGATGCTACTAGAAGGTGTGTGTGTGTGTGTGTGTGTGTGTGTGTGTGTGTGTAAAAGCATCCTCCGGCCGATACCAGCCGAGGTGTGCTAGGGGATATGGTGACCTTGGGCCCAAGGGAAGTAGCTGGGATAGGATGGTGCTGGAGTCATGCCACTGGAGGGGGCAGAGGGGGAAAGCTGCATGACCACACTCCACGCTCTTTGGAATGCCGTCCTGTTTCTGTGACCCGTCTCTTGTCCCCAAGGGGTCACAGGGTCACGACGTGTGCAGGACAACCATCACATCCAATGGGAAGCATCCTTATTAGCTTCTTAGCCATTTTTTTCCAGAAAACTCATGAAGACAGTAGGCTCAGTGAGGTCAGAGAACCTGTCTGTCTCCATCATCATTACTCTGCGAGTGTGATGTGTAGGAGTGTCTCTGCAAAAGTTGGTGGAATGTGGAGTGAGCAGTGAGCAAAACAAAGAGCCTGATTAGCCCTGTTTGACAGACACAGAGGTGGATCTGGAAAGGGAAGGGGAATGATGATAATAATGTGTGGAGTAGTTCCCACGGCCCAGGCACAAGTGAGGCTCTCCTTTACTAACTCCCCCTAATCTTCCCTGCAGCCCTGTGCATGCACCTCATCAGCCTAGGTTGCAGATAGGGAAACAGAGGCTCAGAGAGGTTCACATTTTGCCGAAGTTTGCACAGCAAGTGAGTGCTCAGACCGCACGGTGCCCCACTGCCCCGGGGCGGCAGCCAGCTCCGGAATGTTCCAGCGCTCCTCCCTGCTCTGCTCAGGCCTCTCGGTCCGCCCCTCTTCACCGGCTTCTGAATGATTAATAAATTTCATAACAAATCAAGTACGGATCGGCACAGACCTCTCATTCCTACAAACTGTGTCTTCTCCACAAACACCGGAGAGTGGTCTTCAGGGAGGTAGCAGCCCCAACGGGAGGAATAAGGGGGAAGTCTATTACCAGGAAGAACTTGCACGCGGCCCCTGGGGACGGGCTGCTTCTGACCTCGGCATTCTTTCTCATCTGTAATTTCTGGATTCCAGGATTCCACCTAAGCCTCATTCCTCATGCAGAGCCCTGAGTCGTGGTCCCACTGAACTTTCGCTAAAGAATGTCAGGGTGCTCCATCACGCCTGGTGCTGACTAGCAAGAAGGTGTGCAACAGCCCGTTCCTGGGGTGCTGTTCTCCTGGGGGGTCAGGTGTCGTCCACAGCCAGGTGCCAGGCCTGGTGCTCTCCTGACCCCTCGGAGCCCCAGCTGACCTGGCTCAGGCATGTCAGAGGCGCTGACCAACAAGCAGATGGCCTCCCTCTGGAAAACTCTTGTGATGTTTCCCTTCCTGCCTATTCTCCCTTTGCCTGCTTTCTCTTAGGCTCCGGCTTATTCTTCTAAGTCATAGGCTAATGGATCCAGCTTCCCAGGGAGATTAAAATGTATTTCCGAAGCCAAACAGCTGAATTTAGGTTGAATTTGGTGCCGTGGGGGGGGGAGTAGCAAGTGCGGCGTCTTCTGCAATCAGCCTGGCAATCTGAGCTTCAAAGGTGGGCATGGGGTGCAGTAGTTGGGCCTGTGGGTGTAGCAGGAAGATTCCTGGAGGTGAGGCTGAGCCTTGAGGTCAAGGCTAGTCATGACTTGGGTAGCCTTGGGAAATGACTTAGCATCTCGGCATCTCTGTTTAATTATCTATAAAGTGGACATAATCATAGATACCACTGCATCTAATTAATATGGGAACCACAGAGCACTGTGTCTATGACAGCAAATCAAACATACCATCTAAGTGTTAGTTAGGCCTTGTATTTTCAAATGCCTGCCTGATTTATTTATTTTTTTTTAAGATTTTTTTTTTTATTTACTTGAGAAAGAGAGAGAGAACAAGAGCCTGTGCACGAGCAGGGGGAGGGGCAGAGAGAGGGGGAGAAGCAGACTCCCCGCTGAGCAGGTAGCTTGAAGTCACAAAGCCACCTGGGACAGGGCATGATCCCAGGACCCTGGGATCATGACCTGAACCGAAAGCAGACGCTTAACCGACTGAGCCTCCCAGGCGCCCCGAATGCCTCCCTCATTTAAAAAGAATCCCTTCTCCTGGAGGGGGTGGGGACATCCCCTCACGTGGGATTCGTTCTCCCATTTCTGCTGTGCCCCGTGTCCACTGTGAGCATTCAGGCAGGAATGGGGCACCCTAGGGGCTGTGCCTGGTCTCCCCTCAGATCATTCAACCCTTTCTGCAACTGAGTCATGGCCTGCCTCCTGATAGGAGAGGCTCCAACCATCTGAGAGAGGCCCTAGGAGAGAGGGGAGCCCAGAGCAGGGAGGGGTAGGGTCCAATGCCTGCTTAGCCCACATGCCAGTCCCACAGAACCTCTGCACCCTGCAGCAGCCCCAGGAGAGAGGCCCCCCAGCAACACGCTGCTGGGCCCTGAGCATCTCTCCTGAGCTCACTCATCATGAGGTTACACCCAGACCGTTGACCTTTGGAGGGCCCTGGCAGGGGGGGTAGACCCCCGACAGGCACGTGGCCAAGGGCATGTGTGTGTGCATGCTTGGGGGTGTGGAGCTGGCTCGAGAAACTCCTGCTCTCTGGCACCAGTGGGAGGGGGCAGCTACCAGGATGGAAGGATGGATGGGCTGAGGGCCGCTCCTGGGCCCTCCTGAGCGGCTTTCCACCTACACGAGGCCTCCTCTGTGGTTGCTGCCGTGGAGGAGCCGTGCGAGAGATCGGCTTAACAGGGATGTGCCAAGTTATGAATGACTCCAGAGGCTGTAATTAGCTGGTTCTCGGCTGCTGTATTTTTAGACACGAATGTTGTCACCAGACGTTTCGTAGCCACCCCAGAAGCTCGCTCCTCGCAGGAGCCCCGCTCATCCTTGGCAGACGGGAACTTTACTTTCTCAGGTAGGGCTGGGATTCCAGGACTCCCAGGGTCTTGCAGCCAGTGCTCCCTCTTCGGTGCCGAAAACCCTCAAGGGAGGTCGAAGAAGCAGCCTGGGGCTGGGAGGCCACGTACCCGGCTTGTATGCCCGGCCCGTCACAGAGACTCGCTTGGTGACGGGAGCCATCTGGTGTCCATAAGCCCCTTCTGGAGCCCAGAAACAACCAGGGTGGGCTGTAGAACAAGACAAGAGAGGGTGCGCCCAGCCGGTGGGGTGTTCATTACCTACTAGCTGCGTGACCTTGAGCAAGCCAAGCCTCAGTTTATCCATCTTAAAAATGGGAAACCAGAGCAGTCACCATCTTATCTTCTTAGGAAAGTGGTCGGGAGGGTGAGAGGTGCTCCCACACAGGGACACTCCTGTCCCAGGGAAATCCCTCGGTGAGTGTCCCCTTCTTTCACTGCTTCATCTTGGGGAACCCAGCATCTGGAGGCAGCCGATTCTCAGAGGTCACTTGCAGACACGCCCGCAGCTCTTTCCTGATGGACGTCAAACTGAGCTCCTGCCTCCACTGGCTGCCCCCGAGCCCCGCCCCAAAGGCCCCCTGGGGAAAAAGGGAAAATGCAGCGTTTTTACTGGTTGTTTGCTTCCCTCAGTGCCAAACACCCGGTTTGACTGATTTCTCCCCATGTGAAGTGACAGGCTATCTGGGAGCTGTATTAGAACCAGACTGAGGAAATGTCATTTATGTCAGAACTACTGCCTGGCTTCTTTTAACCCAAAGGAATCGAGACTTGGTGTCAGAAAACCTGGTTTGAGTCCTATGTCTGCTAACTACTAGCTATATGGTCCTGGCCACATCTGAACTCAGCATCCTCATCTGAGAGGTGGAGAAGCTACTGTTCCCTTATTTCAGAATAAATGAGATAATGTATTTGAGAGCCCCTGTGGACTGCAGCGTGCTATAGGACACATGGGATTTTGAGTGCCAGAACAACTGTTTGGGTCCAACTGGGAGAGAGAAAGAGGCAGAGAGGGAAGGGAAGGAGGGAGGGAGGGAGAAATCATCACGATAACCCTATAAAATAGGTTACTGAGATCATTCCCATTTTACAGATAGAAAATTGAGCCACAAAAGCATGAAATAACTTCACACAATGAGTGGTAGAGCTCCAGAACCAGAATCCCCCATGCTCTCACCGAGAGTCTGACCTGGGCCAGACACTGCTGGGTTCTCGAGATAAAAGATGGGAAGGATCCAATCCTAGTTCCCAAGCAGCTTACCATCTGGGAGGGAGAGGATTCAAGCTGGGATGCTTGTCTTAGACTGGCCATTAGAGACAATTCTGGCCTCCAGGTGAGTTTTCTTGGCAGTGACTCACTGAAACGAGGAGTCATCAATAGAAAAAAATAGTCATTATGGATTTGACCAGAGCATAACATTTTTAAAGGTGTCCATCCCCAGAATTACATTTTGGGGAAGACAGTTTGTGTTTGCTAAACAGCAGAGAATCTGAAAAAAAAAAGAAAAAAGAAAAAGAAAAACCCAAACACTACCTATGGCACAGAAGAAAAATATTACAAATGTGTGTGCAGTGCTTTATGGTTTGAAAAATGACTCCATCGATGCTCACTGTGCTTCATATGAACCAGAAGGACAGGGGAGAGCCTTTGCAGAACCCTCTTTGTGTGAGGAGAGTACTGAATGGTGGGCGTTTCCTCTCTCCTGTTTATCCACCCGCCCTCCTTCCAAGCTGGAGCCCTGCCCTGAATCTCGCTGGGGTCACCTTCTTCCTACGGCCCCTCTCTGTCCCTAGGTGTCCTCATCATCACCCATCCTACCTGCTGTCGCTAGCCAACAGAAAACAATCACTTTTTCTACCTTTTAAACTTTCTGCTCAGACTGTCGGCAGGAAGATGGGCTAAAAACCTGCACTCGTGGTGGCAGCAAGATCCTTCCAGCCTCAGCTAGTATGGTAGCAGAGATAGTGGGACAGGACAGGACGTGGTGACGTTCTGGACGTGGGCTGCCATATGAGGGAGGGCAGTGTCCTAGAAGGAGGAATGGGAGCCACGGGGGTCTCCAACAGAAACAGGCAGTGGAGGAGGAGAGAGCACCCCAGAGGAAAGATGTTGATGAAGTCTCTACCTCTGTAGGCCTGGGAAAGGGAAACTGCCCTTGCCCACTGGAGCCTTCAGACCGTTGCCTAGTGTCTTGGTCTCTTGGGGATTGGCCAGAAGACAACCCTGCTCAGAGAGGCTGGGCCATGACCAGAGTCCCCCAAGAGTTCCCCAGGACTGGGCCCATTCTGGAACTTGGCTCTCCCATTGCCAACCCTGAGTAACTTCATGGTCAGTTTCCCTCCTTGCTGCCCTGTCTGCCTTTCACATTTTGGGATCAGAAGTCAAGAAAGAGGGCGCCTGGGTGGCTCAGAGGGTTAAGCGTCTGCCTTCGGCTCAGGTCATGATCCCAGGGTCCTGGGATCGAGTCCCGCATCGGGCTCTCTGCTCCTTGGGAGCCTGCTTCTCCCTCTGCCTCTCTCTCTCTGTCTCTCATGAATAAATAAATAAAAATCTTAAAAAAAAAAAAAAAAAAAGAAGTCAAGAAAGAAAAACGGTTATTGAGACCCCAACGTGGCCATGGGAGTGAGAAGCCCCTCTCTGCTCCTAGGAAATGCAGGGGCCGGTTCCAGGAGGCTTATTTGGGTGGGGACTCCTGTCCTCCTGGGAGAGGTCCAGGGTATCAGTGCCCGTGGGTGGGCTGGGGACCCCTGGGAGGCGCAGGCGAGCGGCCGTTGTCTGGTGGACTATGGATGAGCAAGCGGCAGCAACACCATCAGAGTGGCCTGCGAGGGTCACGGAAGGGGTAGCAGCAGAGTCCACGACCAGGACCAGCTTGGCTGTCCAGCCCCAGGTTGCAGATCCTGGGTTAGAGGGCAGCAGTGGATATGCAAATCTATGCAAATGATGCCACAGCCACGTCCTCAGGGTTCCCAGAGAAAGGATATTAGCACCCAGCGCTGGACAGCAGGCCCCTAGCAGCAAGGATACCAGTCATTACACCACCATCCAGTGACAAACATCCTCCAACCTCCCTAAAATCATGCCACACTGAGGTCTCGGTTCAGGCCGCCGGAGACAAAAGGATGGAGTGGCAATTGAATTGCAAATGTGCTGTATTGTTTAATCTCTGCCTGTGCTGTCTGAGATGAACTCTGACCCCAGATGGGAGTTTGAAAAGCCAGATGACAGGCAGTGTGAGCTCTGGGCCTTTCCCTGAGAGGGGGTGGAAGCCGGCCAGCCATGGAGGACCCAGACTTCTGAGGGAGGAGGAGACACAGCTGGGCCGGGTGGGGACGCTGCGGTCTGACACCCTCTCCGGAGGAAGAGGCCAGTGGGGCTGGGGTCCTTGGGCCTTAAAAAGCCATTTCACCCTGAAGCCTGAGAGGAGGTGGGCTTGAGGTCAGAGCCAGGACCTTGCCCTTCCAGGAACCAGAAAAGACCAGGAGACATGGCTATGGCTGAGGGAGTGTGAACAGAGGGCAGACCTCTTGGATGGTGGAGGCAGAGCCTGGGAGAGGGGAGTCTGTGGGGAGACCACCATGAAGATGTTGGTCAGGCCTCGGATCCTATTCTCCCACGTGTGCGTGCTCCCTCATTCATTCATTCCACCAAGGGCCCTCTGTGGCCATCTCTGGACTCACCACTGGGGAAGGAGCAGGAACAGGACACAGTGCCCGTGTCTCGTGGACATGCGGTCTGGTGGGGAGAATGGATAAGCAAACCATTTTTAGGTGCACTGACGAAAGGGAGAAGTCAGGGAGCTACAGGAGAACATGGCACGTCTAGTCTAGTCTGGGGCAGTAAGGAGGGGTCCTGGGGCCCTGGCACTTAAGCTAAGACCTAAAAGATAAATAGGAGTTATGTTAGTGGAATTGCATTCCAGGCAGAGGGACTAGTAAGTGCAAAGGTCCTGGGGTTGGAAAAGCTAAAGGCTCCCTAGAGACTGCAAGAAGACCTGTGTGGCATGAACGAGGAGGAGGATGAGGAGGGGCAGGATGAGAGTCAAGGGCAGGCAAAGGCCAGGGCACATGAGAGGCCATATTCAGGCCATAAGGCTTGATCCTGAAGGCAGTGACTAGAAGCCATTCAAGGTTTTTAATCGAAGGGGTGGCATGTTCAGATTTATGATTTCAAGATGTCCCCACAGCTGCTGGAGAATGGATGGGGTAGGGGAGAGCTATAAAACTGGTGTCCTTGAATGGCCCCTGTGATGCTAACATGGTCATTGTGGGATGCCAGATATGAGAAGCGGGGTGGGGGGTGGGGGTGGGGGGACTTGGATCTGAGGGATGAGGTCACAAGAAAAATCTCTGCTTCCTGGTCCCCTGGTAGCAGCATAAAAAAGTTAGCTATGGTCTCCAACTAGGGGACAAACTAAGCTGAGATCTGAGGTCCTCTTCTTGTCTTCTTTGCTTTTGCGTGGAGTAGGAGGGGTGGGGCCTGCCTGCTTGTCTGGGCCCCCACAGGGCACCTCTGGAATCACACCTCTGATATGTACCTACTGCAGAAACCACCACCTCCAGGTGCCCCCACCCCCGCCAAGAAGGTCCCCAGGGGAGCAGGACCAGCCCAGACTGACCTCCATTTGCTATGGCCCTTGTTTTGTGATTTGGATGTTCATCCTTCCCAGGGTCAGTTCTGCTGTTCCAGGTAGTTCCTCACGCTCCTACTGACAAACAGAAGCTACAGAGGGACAAGGTTGCCTTTCAGAAAAGTGGTCCCCAGCCAGTAATACCTTATGCCATGGTTAGAGTCAACACAAGACAAGGGCGAATATGGGCCATAAGAGAAAGAGGCAACATGTGACATTTAATTCAAGATTAAAAGAAATCGTCAATTGGAACTGATTGTGCTCATCCAGATGTCACCAGAAACAGCTGTACGCCATCTGCTGGAATGGGTACCACCAGCTGGAGCAGCTCTCCTCCAGACCCTGGCTCTGCTTTTCTCCACAGCAAGAAGGTGGAGCTGAGGTTGGAGGTCAACCCATGTGACGGGACTGATGGAGGCAGAAGTGGTGGGGGCTGGGAGGAGGAGCGGGGAGCAGCCCACCCCCTCCCCACCTCCAGGCCTTGTTTATGCTAACAAAGCCCAGTAATGAATTACTGATAAGTGGCCTCTTTTAAAGGGGAATTATTCAAGAGAGCAGGTGAGATTCTGCAGACATTCATCTTCCCTGCTCTGCAAGGCTGGCTGGGAGATGGGGAAATGTAAGCGAGATGATTCATGGCCGGGGCCCTTCATCTGTCACTCGGGGCATCCTCAGCAATGGGGAAGCAGGATGGATGGGTCCCGGGTCTCAGGTTGGCAGTGTTGGTGGGAAGCCACCGGCTCTATCTCATTAGCCAGGCCAACAAGGCTGAGAGTCACAGGGGCGTGGGTCCTCGGCACCAATGTGATGCCAAGGGGCCGTCACTGCGAGGGACGGGGCAGGGGGTGGATTCACTTTGTGGCCAAAAGATGCTTCACCCCTGTGCAGTTAGGTCCCAGTGGAAGAAAGGCCCCTGAGGCAGCTCAGGGAAGATGAGGGATCTTTCTACAGGCTAGGGGCCGTGAGCGCTAAGACAGCACCTTGCCAAAGTAAAGAGCGCTGGTCTGGGGGCAGGAGGCCTAACACCAGGTCCCGACCCACCCCCTTACCCCCTTGTGGCCCTGGTTTCATAAGATGAGTGAACAGGAAATCACAAACCAGCAGACATCCCCCTCCCCGCCGCCCCCCGCCCCCCACACTGACCCCAGCAATAGTGAGACATGCTTCCTTAGACCTGCACAGTGTTGGCAAACATCATATTGTAAATCTGAATTCATGGTCAACTTTAACAGAAAACTCAGCTCACTAGCTTCCTTGAAAAACAGCTAGCAGACCGTGCAGTCAGCTGGGGCTACATACAGCTCCTTCCCTTAGGAAGCACACATTGTCCGCTTTGCCATGGGCCCCACGGGATGGTAATCCCTCCCTGAGCCCTGAGCATGCAGCACCTTCCATCCTCTTGGCCCCGCCTGTCTCCAGTCTCAAAGCCTTCGCTGCTCCCAGCCCTGGGTGGGCTCCGCCTGACCTCATGCAGGTGACACAGGCAGAGCCTAGTCGGGGCTTGCACCTTGTACCCCGGCCCCTCGCCACCTACCCTGGGCTTTCCCTTGCCATGTTGAGCTATGGACCCTGCAGAACCCCTCTCAGCACCCACACTTGTGCAACCTAAAAGTGGGGGGAGTTAATGCTCAGTGAGGCAAAACTTTGATCAATGGACAATGGGAGCTAGCGGAAAATTCTTCCTTTTCTCCCTCACCGCAGATGCTCCTGAGACATACAGCTTCTCGAAATGGTCTTGCAAGATTGAGCAATCAGTCGCACTTGGCAGCAGTCTGCTCGGTAATGTGTCCTTCTAGTAGCTCTCCCCTCCCTGCCTCCTCTTCCTTCTTGGGATTGCACTCCCTAGTAAAGAAGTAGCTAGTGCATGGACTGTTGCTTCGGGCTCTGCTTTCCGGAAACCCACGCCAAGACACTGGTATCAGGAGTGGCCATAGACTGCTGCCCCTCAAGGTGGGGTTTTAGAGTTGGGTTCCTCACTGAGGTCCGGCATTACGAACCCCATCGCTTGGTGATCAGCTGGGTGGAAAACCCCTGGCGTGCAGAGGCATCATTTACTATGGAATCCTAGGTAGATGAGCAGGCAGAAGGTAAAGCATTGGGATACACCGGGGCCATGGTATCTGAACAGTATTGGAGCAATAGTAATAGTAATGATTGTGTGGCACAAAACCTTTTATCAACTGCATTTTGAAAGCCTTGGGGGAAAAAAAAAGAAAGGATAGGCTCTTGCTAACTCAAGCACGGAATCCTGAAGCCCGCAGGATGGGAATATATGGATGGATGAGCCTGAGAATCTTAAATCTCCAGGGCCCTGGCCATGTCATGCTGGCAAATGGGTTCACCTTCCCCCTGAAGAGGGAGAAGCCTCCCCTGGCCTGGAGAGCATGCAGTGACTTCACCTGAGATAGGGACCTCTCGAGATGATTCTTGTTTCCCTCAAAATCTGCCCCATCACCATTTGTTGCCTCTGGGCCAATGACCAGGGTTAGGTCTCCAAAGAGCCTGTGCTGGAAAATACAGTCCTGCTCCAGGAGGAACGAGCTTATATGCTGAATGAATGGCAGGTCCTGACTAGCGAGAGCTGCCAGGGCTAGATGAGCACAGGTGGACGTGGGCTTGACAGTGTTGGGGGGAGGAAGATGGTGGGGGAAGGGAAGCTACGCAGGGGAGAATGTAGTACGTGGGAGCACTCACCCTGGACTCAGGATCGAGTGTCATCTCACATCTGGTCCTGACGATATGACGGGATGGCGTCTTAGAGTTGGCCATGACAACAAGCTACAGAAATTGAGTAGAAACACCAGGATTTCCTTGGCTTATCATCAAAGAAGGGGTCAGGAGGCTCAGAGAGAATTCTAGAATGGATTTTCTACAAAGGACCTGGAAACTGTTGTCAACAGTTATAGTTGACTGTGTCCTCCAAAAAGATGTGTTGAAGTCCTAACTCCCAGCACCTGTGAATGTGATCTTGTGTGGAAATAGGGTCTTTGGAGATGTAATCAAGTTAAAATGAGGTCCTTAGGGTGAGTCCTAATATAATTGGTGTCCTTATAAGGAGAGGACACACAGAGAAGCAAAGACAGAGACTGGAGTTATGTGGCCACAGCCCAGGGAACTGAAAGAGTCAAGGAAGGATCCTCCCTTAGGGCCTTCGGAGAGAGCCTGCCAACACCTTGATTTCAGACTTCTGGCCTCCAAAATTGTGAGAGAATAAATTTCTGTTGCTTTAAACCTCCTGGTTCTGGTATTTTGTTATGGCAACGCTGGAAACTCCAGGAATGCCCAGAGGAACTGCCCCTCACTAAGACAATAAGGGATGTCCCAGTGGGGCTGGGACAGGGGGGGATCACCAGCAGGCTGGAGCTGATGGTGAAACTGGGCTCCCTGTCTCTAATGGGCACGATAGGATTTTAGAAGGGCAGAGGCCAGGTAGGAACACTGCAGTGTCAGAGACAAAATGGGGAGCAAGGCTAGAATAGCAACCAGGGTGCCTTGACCTGTAAGAATACTTGGTGGTGACTAATCAGCCATGATGTGAGAATAAGGGACAGTGGGCAAGGGTAGTCCTTAACTTATGTAACATTTTTAAATATCAAGGAATGGTAAGCAGAAGGATGACATCAGACCCTCCCTTGGTTTCCAGATCTAAGGCCCTGGGCAATGTCACCCACATTTCCAGGGACTGTTGGGTACTGCATCTGAGCCAACACTGACATGGGACTTGACCTGCCTGCCATCGTGGGCACCCAGTTAGTGTGGGGGCTTCTGGAGTTCAAGTGGCAAAGGGACTTTGGTCCAAGTCTGTCTTTCAATGGATCCATGGGCCAACCCCGTGGTTATTTCCCTGGTTCCTGAGTGTGTAATTGGGATAGATATACTAAGGAGCTGGAAGAAGCCTCGCATTTGGTTCCACTAATGTGACTGAAGGGCCATTATGGTAGGATGGGCCAAGTGGGAGGCTCTGAAACTACCCTCCAGCTCAGTTCCAGCCAAGATAGTAAATCAGAAGAATTATTGCCACATTGTGGGAGAAATTGCAGAGATTTGTGCCACCATTAAAAACTTAGAGGATGGGCGCCTGGGTGGCTCAGTTGGTTAAGCGACTGCCTTCGGCTCAGGTCATGATCCTGGAGTCCCGGGATCGAGTCCCACATCGGGCTCCTTGCTCAGCAGGGGGTCTGCTTCTCCCTCTGACCCTCTCCCCTCTCATGTGCTCTCTCTCTCTCATTCTCTCTCTCAAATAAATAAATAAATAAAATCTTTAAAAAAAAAAGATACTGTTCAAATAATTAAAAAAAAAAAAAACTTAGAGGATGTAGAACTGGTGCTCCCCATCACATCCTCATTCGGCTCACTGTTCTGGCCCTGCTAAGACCAAATTGATCATGGGGAGCGGCTATGGACGAACATAAACCTAACCAGGTGGCAGCCGCGCTTACAGCTTCCCTGCCAGATGTGGTACTTGTACTAGAGTAGGTCAAATAGCCCCTGGCATTTGTATGAGACTATTGATCAAGCAAAGGCCTATTTCTGCATCCATAGGGAGGATCAAAAGCAGTTCATTTTCATGTGCTGGGGACACATTTGTTGTCTTCCCCCAGGGCTATGCTAACTCTCTTGTTCTCTGTCACAATGCAGTCCAAAGGGTCCCGGATCATTTTGAATTCTGCAGAACATCACACCGTTTCGCTGCAATGATGCCTTCATGCCTGGAGGCCCTGGTAAGACACTCGTTAACCACAAGTGGGAGATAACCAGACAAAAATCCAGGGGTCTGCCACATTGTGGGTCTAGGAGTCTGGAACATTCTAGGACATCCCCTCTTCAGAAAAGGGGAAAGTTCTCTGCTCACAAAAAAAGAGGTCTTATTTTGTATTTTGAGTGCCAGAGATGTCGGAAAGTCAAGGTGGATCCGGCCAGGGGTGGACTATATCTACATCTCTTAGGCACCACTTCAGATGCCTTTGACCTTGACCCACATCTCTTCCTGCTGCAGTGGTGAGCATCTCTGCGTGGGTTCAGCAGACACCACGCAGGTGCTACCCGAGAGGGTCTTGCCTCGGGTCTGTGCTGCCCGCTGCATATCTCTCACCCCCAGCCCTGCTGACACCATGACTCGGGATGCCGAGGGGATAGGCATTCATGGATTACAGTCCAGAAGAGAAGGGAAGTTTGTGCTCAGTGGGGCCAACCTTTGACTAACAGGATACTGGAACTGGTAGCTAAATCTTCCTTCTGTCTCACCCTGGACAGACAGTTTTTGCAGGTTTTGGAGAGTAACTCTTTAAGATTGAGCAATAAAGTGGCCCATGGTGGTGACCAGCTGGATAACACACCCTCATATCGCCTCACCATTCTTCCCTGCCTCTCTCCCTTTGCCCTCACTCTTGCACTCCCTGATAAAATCATGGCACATAAGCCTCTGCCTCGGGCTCTGCTTTCTGGGGGAAGCCAAGCAAAGACAATCTCCACCATTAAAGACATGTGTCAGTTGTCATTTATCATCTGAACCCTATATTTACTCATTCCCATCCCCTTCGTGGTCCCTGTGGCATCTGATTTTGGGCCCCTGAACCAAATGATCTCTTACATCCTCTGCTCAATCAGTCTATGGGCTCATATTTCCAAGAATCAAGGGCACAGATTCTTCCTTAAATTCACTGACTAAATACTTCTGTTCCTGGGGACTATCTCCTGTCTCTGAGCTCTGAAGGATGAGGTCCTGGGGTTTCAATTTGTCTTGAATTACACTTTTAGGGAGGCCCCTAGAGAGATTCTTAGAATTAATCTGCCCCTCCCCCTCCAGTGGGAAGCTCCCTCAGAGCCAGAATCCTATGACAAAAGAAGGGCCCCTGAGGAAGTGGATGAGAGAGGACCGACCTGATGACAAACTAGGGGCGTGTGGTGGGTCAAAAGAGACTGTGTCACCAAGAATTGCGATGAGCTGTAGGAAGCCTGCTTTGAGAAATACAAGCCAGTCTCCAGACTGCTTCTGGAATCTCTGCATGAGGTCTTAGGAATCAAGGCTCTGAAAACCATCCTATGCGTCTAGAAGGCCTTCGGACAGAAAGGCAGGCAGGCTTTGTGCCCCCACCAGCAACAGCAATCGTCAGCCTTGGCCCCAGTTGGAGCATGCTTTACCCCCACTACCTACGAGGCGCCGGCAATGCCTGGGGGACGGGGAGGAGAGAGCAGAGACGCAGACTTGGATGTGCTTCCTGCCAAACTGGGGCTTTCCATGTATTTCTAAGCAACAGAAACGAGTCACTGGAAGAGCCACGCAGGAAGTGGGGGCCACGGTCAGGAACGATTTCCCTGAGAAGGTGGGTTGAGTCACTGAACAGCACCCCAAAAAAAACCCCCACTTATTGATGACCTGTGATGTGGAAGGCAGGGGTTCTGGCTCTGGATGGGGTGGGGGATGCAGAGGGGTAGATACACACAACTACCCACTCCCCAGGGCATTCTAAGCAGGGAGTCCCGAATTGGCCGTGAGTGGCCACAATGCCAGTCATAGGGGTTGAGCCAGCAGATGGGTGGGAAACATTAATAAATCTGGGGATGCAGAGGTTAGAAGGAGTGAGCGCCAACTTAAAGAGGAGACATACCTGCTGGACATATCGGTAGATAAAAATGGGCCAGAAGGGTGTGGGTTTGGAGAACAGTAGGTCCTTCCAGTCCTGCACCTCACCATCACGTCTTCCAGAGGCCGGGAGCGCCACCAGCACTGGGGATGGGTTTGGGTTAGGATTGTGTTCAGCAGAAAAGGAACTGGATCTTTTCTGGATCTGTGGATCACAGGAAAGTAAGTGGAGAGGGTTAGCCTGAGGGGAGTGCACTCTTGTTTGTTTCCACATCACCAGCGTCCGGAATCCAGGGTGCCGTGTGAGCATTAGGAGGGGCATCTACCCTCACCCCGGGAGGGTGGTGGCAGGAACAGCACCCCAAGGGCCCGTGCAACCTGAAGAAGTAGAAGTTAGCCAAGCAGAGGAGGAGAGGGAGCATCACTGGGGTCTGTGGTGGGGACAACAGTGTGCAAGGGCCTGAGTGAGTGGCAGCGTGGCATGTCCACAGAATCAGAGTGTCAAGGAGGGCAGGGCAGGGCCAGACCAAGAGTTCAGGATGGGAAATAAAGGGAGTGGGGAAAAGCCTAAAGGAACCTTTATGGGCCATTCAGGCTTTGGGGCTTTATTCTGCAGGCAGTGAAGTCACCGAAGGGCTTAGGCCGGGAGTGACATGTCCAAGGTGCGCTTCAGAGTTCAGAGGAGCCATAAATTTGGAGTCGCCACCATATAGATTTTACATAAAGCCAACTTAAAGCCGTGTGTCTGGATGAGATTACCCAGAGGCTGTGTGCAGAGAGAAAAATAGAAACGGCACACAGGCTAAGCGCTGGGGGCCTCCAATGTCAAGATGAAGGGGAGCCAGCGATGAAAGAGGAAAACCGGGAGTGTGTGGGGTCCTGCGCTCTTGTGAAGAGAGCATTTGAACAAGTAGGGAGTGATCAATACCACCAGACGCTGCCGATGGGTCAAGTAGAGTGGAGACTAGGGGCTCACGGGGGAACGTAGCGTTCTGGACTTGACAAGAATGCAGGGGCAGAGCAGGCTGGCAGGACGAGCCTCTGAATGCTCTAAAGGAGAACAGAGGCAAAGAATGAGAGACGCGAAGGTGGACAGCTCTTTCGAGGAGTGTAGCTGTCCGCTGGAGGAGGAAGCTGGGCACAGAGTGCTTTTTTTCTTTTCCTTTTTTCTTTTCTTTTCTCATGGGGGAGAAATAACAGCAGGTTTGCACGTTGATAGGAGTGGCCCAGAAAAGAATAAGAAACTAGTGATGTAGGTAGGGTAGGGGGAGGGACCATGCTCAGGTGATGACCCTGCCTGGGGGACGGTGGGGGCTGGTGCACAAGCCAGGTGGGGGCTGGCCATGGCCAGGAGCAGGGGCGGTCAGTCCACAGCATGGGTGCAGAATTTGCAAACAGAGGAGGTGGTAGGGCAGTTGTAGAGAAGAGAGCTTGTGGTTGTCTTTAAGCCCTTCCCACTTCTCCAGTGACTAGATAGCAAAGTTATTCATGGAGATGAGGATGCAGGGGAGGAGTTGGAGGTTTAAAGAGAGAGAGGAAGGGTGAATGGGAGAATGAATGGACCAGAGAAATGATGAATGATGCCAGCTGGCAGCCAACACCCACTTGAGTTGAGGGATCATAAATTTAAAGTGGTGGAGTCTTTGACCCTAGATTCAGATCTGGGTGTTTGTCAGGAGGAGGGAAGGATATTGGCAGGGAGCTGAGCAGTGAGGAGCCAGGAGGACCCTCCTCTGCCTCCAGCCCCAGGATGGAGGGAAAGAAAACAGGCCCCTATGTGTGGGGGGCTGTGGGGAGGAAGCCAGAGGGGGGGTTCAGTTAGCGAAAGAGGGAAGGGTGTGTTCAAAGAAGAGGCAGAGGGAGGCTGGTGTGTGGACGGATGGTCGGGGTGCGGGGGAGAGAACAGAGGCATGGACCCCACCTGGTCTGCAGGGGCCCCAGGGAAGGTGTGGCCCTGGGCCCTCCAGCTGCCCCCTTTCTCTCCAACCCCCTGGGCAAATCTCCTCAGAGTGGCTCCTTAGCCAAGTGCTGCTCGCAGCCCCGTGTCTGAGGAACCTGAGAGATAATCATCTTGGAGGCGCCGAGGTGTTCAAACTGCAGCAGGATCAGAGTTTGCTAATATCGCAGGAACACAGCCCAGGGGATGAGCCGGCCATTCGCGAAGCCACAGAGGCCGCTTATCTCAAAATACATCCCTCCTCTGCAAGGGACGCCAAGTGCCTGCGCCGTGGAAATTATGGAGGAAAAGGGCTGAGGTGGGGGCAGAGACACTAAAAGAAAAAAATCAGTAAAAGCCCTTATTTTTAGGCCTATTGAAGTAGAAAATATGTGCTCAGACTATGAAAACCCAAGCACGAAGCCAGCCCCACACTCAGGGAAGGGCAGGGCTCCTGGGTTGCAGAAGCCTGCCATTCATTACTTTTGATTTACGGCCAAGCAGAGAAGAGGCGCTCACATGATACATAGCTTGTATATTCTTCTATCGATTTCCAAGACTTCGTTTTCTAAACTTCCCATCCATCAGCGGCATCTGCGCCTGCTCTCCCCCAGAGATGAAATAGGGGATGAACCACCCCATCCTGCATGGAGTGGCGAGTTTTATGAGCCCGGAAGATTGGAAACGGGGGCTTGACTCATGCCGGCTTCTCCCAACAGGTGAGGTTCCCTTGGCCTGAAGTTGAAATGGGGGCTCAGGGAAGGGCGTGGCTGCTCGAAGGGGCACAAATGCCCCTAGAACTCAAACAAACAGGACCAAGGAAGAGCGAAGTAGTATGTTAGAGAAGAGGCAGTTACTTGGTGGTTGTCCCCCACGGAGGCGGTCTTGGATGCTGCTAGTATAAACACTTTGGAGCTGAATAACCAGCATGAACACCACGCACATTTGCCACCAGCTTCTCCCTCGAAACAGGAGAGTGGGGATGGCCACTGCTGCCAGCCTGTGGACCCCAAGAAGAGAACAGCTCCCCACTGGCTGCCGAAAGAGGTTATCATGCCCCCACCGGAAGACACATTGTTCTGTGCATATAAGGAAACTCGGGTACCCACGTACCACCTTAACTCCTCTTCTCCTGCCAATATTCTCAGAATGGAAAAGGCAAGCATCTGTGATGTTACACCCACCCCCAGCTGCCCCCCCAACCCTATTTACAAAAAAGAGTCTTGTGGCTTTCACAAAGCAGCTCTCAATATCCGGGGGGCGGGGGTTGGGATGGAAGAAAACAGGAAAGCTCTTCACTGTATCCCCTTTGAGTCTGAAGCACAAAGCGGGGAGGCAGGGCTGAGGCCCACCAGGGCCTTGGGGGAATAGAGACAGATACAGAAGGCCTACACTCTGCTGTAAAGGGCACCTTGCCTTTGTGGGGGCCCTGGGGAATCTTCGACTGAGCTGAGAATCTCAACCCAGCTCAGATCATCCCATAACAGGAGAGGAGACAAGACTATCAGGAGCTGAGCAAGGAAGCGAAGTATCAGGAGCCTGGGGCCCGTTCTGTTCTGTGGACTTCGGCCAAACTCCTCATCTCTCTGTGCCTCAGTTTCCCTCTTTTCCAGTTCCTTCACCTCTCGAGGATATTGGGAGTCAACCCAAGAGTCTCAGAAGTGACAATATTACAGATAAGGGAATTATCGATGTGACTGATGGTTTCAATTGAGCCTTGGGGTCTCTGCTATTTAGAGGCTGGATCAATAGTAATAACAGCAATAAATAGGGAATAACTCAAGAGAGAGTTTATAAAGGACCCCATGGCAGCAGGGCCAAATTATGCAGAAACAGAGAGAGGCTTCCGTGCTGCCCACATCCACTCAGCCTCTAGGCTTGCTCTGGGGAGCGGCCACCCCACTGCATGACCAGCCTGTCCAGCGGCCATGGGTGTTCCAGATGCATTCTAAAGGGAACCTGCCTGTGCTAGGAGCTAGGACGGGAAGTGAGTGAGCAGGCTAAGCTAAAGGAGTTCCCCAGAGGTGGTGCATGGTGTCAACAAGCTTGAGATGCAGCCAAGTGAAATACCACCCAAGGGCCCTCAAGCCAGTCACCAGTCGTGTGTGGGAGAGCCCAGGAGGGATGGATGCCACAGTGCGGGATGGACCAGCCACAGCCAGGGCCCATCCCGCTGGCAGCTTGCAGGAGAGAGCAGATGTGCTGGAAAGGACGTGGGATGTGGAATTCAAGGACTTGGTTTGAAGTCCTGGCTCTGGAACCTCATACTTGGTGAAAGGCTAGTCACACCACCACCCTGAGCCTTGGGCTTCATGTCTGCAAAATGGAGATTGTGCTAGCTAACTTGTGGTCACGAGACATCACCTGAGAGAAGACTGCAGAAGCTTGCTGCAAAATATTCAGTTTTTATTGGACACTTACCCGTGTGGGATGATGGGCAGTCTCCCAGGAACGCCTCCTTTTCCAAGGTATTTTTGCCACACCCAAGTTACCCCAGGACCAGCATTCCGACCTTCATCCGCCCCGGGGCAGAAGTGAATGGAGATGCTGGGTCCTAGGAGAGATGGGATTGGCTCCTTCCTCCCCATTCCTTAACCTGGCCATGACTGAAACATTTTTATACTACGGGGTTGTTGGCCTCTGACTTTCCCGGTGAGTTGTAAGCCCCTATGTTGTTGGTGGTAGTAGGCACAGTCTTGACTCACGCTTGTGTTCAGTGAGCGAGTGATCCCGTGGGTAAAGGCGGGTCTCCTCGGGCACGAACCACCAACAATGCTGTGTCTGTCAAAGGCTTTTCCTCCAGGAGGGGGTGGGTAATGTAGCAGATTGGTACAGGGTGCCTCAGGTGGGTTCGGGAAAAGCTTCTTAAAGGGGAAAAATTCTAGAGAAGGAATCCATGGAGCTGAAGGGAAAGTCTAGAAAGTCTGGAGAGGGAATCAGTGGGGCTGAAGGGAAAGTCTAGGAAGCCTAGAGAAGGAATTCATGGGGCTGAACCCAAAGCCCACGTGCTTGAAGAATGTTTTCGGAAGGGCCAGCCTAGGGTACCAACCCCAAGCATTCAGATGCCAGCTCACAGGCCTGACCCTCAGTGGCCCTTATTGATAAACTTCCCCTCCAAGTACAAACATCCCAGAAATCAACAGAGGGACACGCCTCCTGCCAGTAGATTTGGCAGAGGCGCCGGGATGAACATGGACCCGGGTCACTGCAGAATCTACTTGTATCATGCCACCAAGTAGAGTGTTGTCACACATGATGCATGGGTGTTGTCTGGCGTGGTGCTCGCTCCCGCACAAACACAGGCACGCACACGCTCCCACGTGGACGGAAACGCAGGTGCACATAGATACCCGCATAAGGGCAAACACACACAGATACACTCTCATGCACATGGCATGTTTGAACAGTAATTCACACAGTGAAACTTCTCTCCGCTTGGGCCACCAGGGGATTTCCATCCCACTAATAGATTACTGTCCCTGACCCGACCAGAAGTCTGGGCTCTCATAATGACTTAAAGTCACAAAATTCTAGTTCGAAGGGGCCTTACAAATCAGCTATTTCAACCTCCAACCTAGAGCATAAAAATCCTCTCTAACATTCTGACGTGTTGACACACAGCCTCTGCTTAACACCGCAATGATGGAGAACCTATTACCCGACTTGGAACCCCATCTGACTGTTGTTATTAAGAACTATCATTTCTTGAGAACGGACCGTGTGCCCGGTGCCATGCTAAGCACGTGAGGTAGACTGGCAGCTGAGCCAGCGAGGTAAGCTTTCTAATCTCCTTCTAACGGGAGCTTAGACTGCGCCTCATAAAAACTGGCTTGTCCACGGTGACACGTCTAGGGTGGGGCAGAGCTAGGATTTGAACCTGGGGCTGTCTGACTCTCTAGTCCTTGCCCTGTCAGGTCACACTAACTTGCCTTAAGTTATATTGTGTAGGAAATTGTTGCTCAGGATAAACCAGACTCTGCTTTCCTATAACTGACCCCAGATCTGACCTCAAGTTTTGCAGAGGCTCCCACCTGTCCCCACCCATACCTCCCTTCTCTCCACACTTGTCCTTCTCCTTTGATGCCCTTTTCCAAACACAGCCCCCAAAAGAATTCTGTTTTCTGTGGGATATCACCTCCATCGTTTGGACACCTTACTTGGAGGGTGCATCCCTAAAATGCCACTGACCTTTTGGGCAGCAACATCACATCACTGACTGTTTTAAACAAACTGCGGGGTTTTATTTGACTTAGCTGATTTTATTTTACATAAACTACTATCAGCTACATCGGTAGTTGAGATAAAAAAACAAAACAAAACAAAAACAACGCTTTCAGCTTATTGTTCCAGCTATGTTTAAGATCGTTTTGAAGTAGAGTTTGTCAGGTGGTACGTTAGCCTTGCAGCTTGAGGTGTTTGCAAATTGCGTAAGCTGAGTTTCTATGCCAAGTCATTGATCAAAGCCAGGCCAAGATTCAAGGGCTGAGACTCGTACCATCTACTAGAGACTGCCTACCAGGTGACACTGATCTATGAAACATTACTCCAGTCCCGATGTCAAAGGCCAGTCACAGCTCTGTATGGACTAAGACTAGAGATACGCCAGGGGTCGCTTTGGGAGAAGTGGAGGGCAAAGGTCAATTCCAATCCAGAAGAAAAAGGTAAGGTCAAGGGAGAAATGCCAAACTCGGGAAAAATCACACCTGTCCGGGAGGCAAGGGTGCCGGGTTGTGGCATCAGGTCTGGAAATGCCAGTAGCTCAGGGGATTATATACCAAAGTTAGAGTTTGAGGCATGCACCACAAATGAGCCAATTTAGGCAATGTCCAAATGAATCCCAGAAGAACGAATCCTGCTGCCTGGGGCTCCTTTTAAAGGCACAGGTATGCCTTTCTGAGTGCGCACCTGGCTGTCTCTAAAGGTACCACCCGCCTTGTTCTACCTGGCCTCTGGTCAACTTTAGATCTACTGGTCGTGAATCTTCTTGATGATATTATTTAGCCCTTGTTTCTCCATTTTGCCCATAAGGATGAAAGCTGTGGTCAATAACTTTCTAAAATTGAAGTGTTTCATAGGTAAGGCATTCATTCCCCTTATATCAGTTAGGATGACTTTTCCCTGCAGGTTATAGAAACCCTAAATCAAATTGGTTTAAACAGTAAGGGGATTGTTGGTCTCACATAACAAGAAGCCCAGAGATGGATGCAGCTTCGGGATTGGTCTATGCGGTAGCTTGATGATGTCCCCAGAGGCTCAGATTCTATCCATCTCGTCTGCCATCCACAACATTACCTTTTTGTTTGTTTTGTTTTGTTTTGTTTGTTTGTTTTCATTTAAGTTCCAGTTAGTTAACATATAGTGTAATATTAGCTCCGAGTGTACAAATATAGTGATTTATCACTTCCATACATCACCCGGTGCTCATCACCAAGTGTCCTCCTTCATCTCCATCACCTAGTTCACCCATCCCCCACCCACCTCCCCTCTGGTCACCAGCAGTTTGCTCTCTACAGTTAAGAGTCTGTTTCTTGGTTTGCCCCCCTTTCTCTTTTTTTCCCCTTTGCTTGTTGTTTTGTTTCTTAAATTCCACATGTGCATGAAATCATATGGTATTTGTCTCTCTGACTTATTTTGCTTAGCATAATACTCTCTAGTTCCATCCATGTCATTGTAAATGGCAAGATTTCGTTCTTTTTTATGGCCAAGTAATATCCCATCGTATATATTACATCTTCTTTATCCATTCATTAATTGATAGACACTGGGGTTGTTTCCATAAGTCGTCTATTATAGATAATGCTACTGTAAGCATAGGGGTGCCCGTATACCTCTGAATGAGTGTCTTTGTATTCTTTGGGTAAATAGTAATGTGAATGCTGGATCATGGGGTGGTTCTATTTTTAATTTTTTGAGGAACCCCCATACTGTTTTCCAGAGTGGCTGTACCAGTTTGCATTCCCACCAACAGTGCATGAGTGTTCCTTTCTTCCCACATCCTTACCAATACCTGTTGTTTCTTGTGTTGTTGATTTTAGCCATTCTGACAGGTGTGAGGTGATATCTCACTGTAGTTTTGATTTGCATTTCCCTGATGGTAAGTGATGATGAGCATTTTCTCATGTGTCTGTTGGTCATCTGTATGTCTTTTTTTGAAAAATATCTATTCATGTCTTCTGCCCACTTTCTAATTGGATTATTTGGTTTTGAGGTGTTGAGTCTTATATGTTCTTTATATATTTTGGATATAATCCACTATCAGATACGTCATTTGCAAATATCTTCTCCCATTCAGTAGGTTGTTTTTTAGTTTTGTTGATTGTTTCCTTCGCTGTGCAGAAGCTTTTTACTTTGATGTAGTCCCAGTACCTTATTTTTGCTTTTGTTTCTCTTGCTTCAAGGAGACATATCTAGAAAGAAATTGCTATGGACGATGTCAAAGAAGTTATTGCCTGTGTCCTCTTCATGGATTTTTATGGTTTCAGGTCTCACATGCAGGTCTGTAATCCATTTTGAGTTTATTCTTGTGTAGGGTATAAGAAAGTGGTCCAGTTTCATTCTTCTGCATGCTGCTGTCCAGTTTTCCCAACACTGTTTGTGGAAGAGACACACAGCATTAGCTTCTTCAAGTCTGATTACCCTCATGCTCACAAGCTGGCTCCCAGAGTAATTGGAGCAACACGCCTCGTTCCCATCCAGGGAGAGAGAAACTGTCTCTTCTCCAAAGCTCTGAGCAAGTCTGTCTTCATGTCTCCTTGGCTGAGTCCTGTTAGGTCTGCCTCAAACTGAACCAGTCATCTGGGTGTGGAAGCGATGTCAGGAAATGTTCACTACATTCCAACCCTCTAGTCCAGCCACACTCTTGAGAAATAAATGAGATGATTTTAGCTTGGCTCGTGCTTCGTGAGCCTGCGTCGGTTCCTGGGGTTCACCATTTCCCTTCGTGTCCAAATAAACCATCTATTATTTAAAAAACCAATGCTAGAGTCTTACCAAGGATGACAGCCTTTGGGATCTTCCTCTCCCTCCCATTTTTGAAATAAATGGGGGCACCATTTACCTCTTCTGGTCCCAGGATCCTTTAAAGCAGTGATTTGCAAATGTAAGTGTGCCAGAGGGATACCTGTGTTTAAAATCTACAAGAGGCTGCATGGCATATCGTGGTTCACAGCATGGGGGATTCAGAAGCCAGATTGCCCATGCTCAAATCTGGGCTCTGTCACTTACTGTGACTCAGTCTCTCCAGGCCTCCACTGTCTTATCTCTAAAATAGAAGTAATGAGAGGATCTCCCACGTGGAATCATTATAATGATTAAAGGAGAGGTATGTATAAATTGTTTAGAATGGTGCCAGTAAGTGGTATGTGTGTGTTGGCTAAATAAATAGATGTCTCCAGTCCCCAACCTTAGAGACTGATGATTCAGGCTGGGTAAGGGAAGGCTGGGGGCAGGAATCTGCTCTCAACGAGAGTGTCCAGGTGGATTCTGATGCCAGTGGGTCAACCACCCTGGGATGATGACGATGTGTCCATCCTGCGTGAAGCTCTTCCTGAGCATTGGGATGAAACACACTTTAGCCTGGAAATAAAAATCCCAAGCATATACAGGTTTCCTCTGCTATCCAAAAGTAGCGTTCCTATGAAACCTTTTGTAAACCAAAGTGGTGCAAAATGGAGAAGCCATTACCATTCATTTATATGGAAAAATGTTTAGGTGTGCCCAGACCCCAAAAAATAACCTCTCTTAGGCTTTTCTGATACCTTAGGACATGTCTTCCTAATGGATGCACAAAAGAAATTGAGATGAAGCCCAGATGCTCACGGACAGTTCAAAAACTATGGCGGCTGGAGGCTGAGAGGGTGCGTGCAGTTCCCCGGGTAGGAGCGTGGTGGCGCCACTCACTGCTCCAGGGGCCCGTTGCCTTGATCATGGCTCCCTGCAACACGTATGCTGAATGTTTTCCTTCATAGGAAACAAGCAGGGTAGGGATGTGGTTTCACTTGGGCCTCTCTCAATGTTATAATTTCCTCCCTAAAGAATGGGGCTCACTCACTTGTAATGGCTTTAAAAATCTTTAATGTATCCGCTGTCCCTGGTGTTCCCAGGCCACCCGGGACTGTGGTGTCACTGTACCCTTCCCGAAGCTGCTGGTTGCCTGGGATGTGGACCCTCCTCTCCACCCATCTCCCCTCTGTTTTGGAACATGCCCCCTGTTACAGCCTGAGCTCACCACAGAGCTCCTCCTGGACTGGGGCATTGCCCTACATGCTGCCTCCCTTTTTCCATCAGCCTCATTTGTGATCACAGCATCCGAACTCAGTGTTTGGGAGCCTCTCAGCCCTCCCGAGCCATCTTCCCTTGTACAGCCTCTGCACATGGGACCGACACTGTTTTCTCTGAACCTGGGCGACTCTACCTGCTGAAATTCTATGGTCCATTCTGACTATGCCTAGCTTTCCCTCTCGTCACTTATGAACTCTAAGGCTTTGCCCCAAGCTTCCCATATCATTTATCTATGGCTACATTAAAAAAAAAAAAACCCACCCCAGTACTCAGTGTTTTAAAATGGCAACCATCTATTTGCTTATGATTCTGCAGTTTGGGCTGGGCTTCTGCTGGTCTCACCAGGGCTCAGGTTGGTGGCTGCCATCAGAGACATGGCTGGGGGCCAGGCTTCTTCCAGGCACCTCGCTCGCATGCCTGGAGGCTAGCAGGATGGCAAGGATGGTTGGGACGGTGGCCTGGCCTCTGTCCCCACCTGTCTCACACCCTCCAGGAGGCTTCCTTACCTGGTAGCCACAGGGTAGCAAGAGCCAAGGCATAGAAGCTGCAAGTGCTTGTAAGGTCTGGGCTCCGAGGTCACGTGGCATCACTTCTGCTGGATTCTACTGGTCAAAGCAGGTCGCGTGGCCAGACCAGATGAGGGGCAGGGAAATAGACCCTCGGTGGGAGGAACTGCAAAGGAAATGAGGCCATATTTCCCCCACTGCACTTCCTTTCATTAAACCCATTTTGAGGACCCGTGTTGAGGAGACAAGGAAGATGATTTTGATCTCTGGAAAGGACTCAAAACCTGGTGGAAGAAACAGAAAGCTGAAGAGAGCATTACAACACAATGCAATAATCATGCCAGCTCTTATGCATTTGCCATCTGCCAGGCCCTGCGCTCCCAGATGCATTTGCTCCCTCTCACCAAGCCCGGACTATAACCCTCTGGGGAGAAGTAGGTTAATAATTGCACCCATTTTTCAGATGGAAACATCAAGGCACAGAGAGGTTAGGTGTCAAGAATACGAGGCGAGATATAAACTCAGTTGATGTGGGACTCCAGCGCCCTTGCTCTTACCTCTCCAAGGCCAGCCAGCAGCATGGACAGCATCTTGCCCTAGGCCGGGGCCATGGGAGGAGGTCCATCAATCGGCAGGTAGATTGGGGAGCAGGAGAAAGACAAGGGATCGCAATAGATGTCATAGCACACAAACAAGGAGACCCCCTGCCCTTCACTGCTTTTCTCTGGGCTCCTGGGCAGGCTGCCTGTGTCTTTCACCTGACTCTAAGATGGCCCACCAAGACCAAAGGCCAAGGTGGCCTGAGGCTGCATGAAAGGTTTGCAAACAAAGAAGTCACCTCCTCCCCAACTGTCCCAGAAACACGTGATCAGGGGAAGAAACAGTTCCCAAAGCCACACAGGAAACCACGTCTCTGTAAACTCACTCATGACGTCAGCCCTGCATCCAGAAAGGCCCTTGTACCTTCCTTCCCACTCATCCCTGCATTAACCAATTCCTGAAAACAGCTCAAAATAGCACCTGTCCCTCAGCTGAGGCCACTGCAGGAATATGGTTTGTGATCCTTTTCGAGAAAGAACGAGTCTGTTGGAAATCGGTGCAGGGAGAGAATGATTCTCAGGCTCTCACGCCAGGGTCAGGCTCAAACTCTAACTGGCCTGAAGCCGGCTGGGCTGCAGAGTTGGCACATGTCCTGCAAGACGGTCACGGTGGAACGTGGCCTCTTGTACCAGCTACAGTCTGGGTCTCCAGGTTGCCATCGAGGGGCAGCACTGAGACCCAACCGCACGAGCCACCCAGGCCCCACTGGAAGCAGCTGCTCTGAGAAGTTGGCCAAGGCACAGGCGTGGTCTGGAGAGTATTCCGTGGCCTGCTTCAATCCCAGCCCCGTTTCTCCACACCTCAGGCCCCCCAACGATCCCAAGGGCCTCCTATCTCCACCCATCACTCCTAAACCCATCTTCAAATCCGCCATAGCCGTGTAAAAGGATGCTTATTGTACATAATAAGAGAACAACAGCAACAAAGTAAATATCCATCAATAGGGTTCCAGTTAAACGTGGGTACCACTTACTGATGGAACACCATGAAACAATTAAGTGAATGAGGGGGATCTCTTCACTGGCATGGAAATCACACCAAGGAAGTTGTCAAGTGAAAACGGCAAGCCCCATAAACATCGACCCACCTGTATCTCCTTATCTCTAGCTATTATCTACCTATCTACGCATCTATCTAAACAGTGAACTGAAAATGGGGATTTCCTTCAAGGACGGGAGAGGGATGGAAGGAGGTAATGAAGACTTTTGCTTCCCTTGTATTCTTTGAATTTTTACAAGAATGTATTCATGTATTACTCGTAAAATTAAAAATTAAATACATTCCTAAGGAAAGCAAAGCTAGAGAGAATGATCCACTAGCAAAATGTAAACCAGTTCATCCCTAAATCCAGCCTTGGTTTATTTGGGTTTTTCTCTGGCTGGGCATCAGTCCTCCTCAGAAATAGCCTGCATGTCTCCTCACTCCTCCCTCAGAGCCCCTCCTCCCTCCTCAGCTGAAGGCCCTTGGTTTCAGCCGCAGTCCCATCCTCCCCCACAAGCCTCAGCCCAGCCCCTAAAAGTCTTCAGTCCCTAGTTCTGTCCTAGAACTGTGTCCCACAGCCAGTGCCCTGGGGTCCTGTCCTTATTGCAGACCCAAAGTCTCTCTACTTGGATCTCGTCCAAGTGCCCCTCCTCTTGTCCCCTCAGCTTTCACTGCCCAGTTTGGGCCCTGCTCCTGGGGCTATATCCCCCTGGCCCCACTGGTACAAGAGTGATAGCCAACACTGGTGGTCCCCTCCCAGCAACAGTGGGAAGGGCGTGCAGGTTCTGCTGGGGTCTCCAGAAATGCCATGCTTGGCCGCCTTGCCCCGAAGCAAGTGGCCTGAATGGACTACCTGCATGGTCTCAGGAGGGTCTACACTGACAGGTGGCTTGGGTGTTGGTTTCAGTGTCCCATGAGGGACATTCTGGGAGCAGAGCTAGGGCACAGCCGGGGTGGGAGACGGGGCAGGGGGGCAGTCAGCATGAGGTCCCTTGGCTGGGCATCGCCACCCCCTACCTGTCTACTCAGACTACTCTGACCATCTGGTTCTTCTGGCTGAATCTGCAGTATGATGCTTTGGGGAGGATTTCAGGAGTGGGTCTGCTGGCATTGTTGTGCTCAACTGTAGGGAGCCGTGTCATCCCTTTCCCCAGAAGATTCTAGAAGGAGGAGAGCTCCTTCCGCACCCCCCACCCCCAATAGTTTGTCGGACTATTTTATCTGTAGTTGGGCCGGGAAGCAGGAGAATGAACGAAATGCCCCCTGATGACAAGCCCATGCCAGGACCCGTCAGACTGGAACGTAGTGTTGGGGTTGCAACAAGCTTGCTCTCCCCTAGAATTTGCCCTTCTAGGAACACCCAGCTTATCAGGAATGCGGATTTGAGGGCTCCTGGGATGTCCGTGAACTTAAGGAGACATTTGCCCCTCCATGGGGTTGGGCAGGCCTACCACATGGACTTAATACTTTAATATGCTTTAATATGGATAGAGACCACTTCCCTCCGAGAATTACGAAGGGTTTTATTCTCCACCATACTCAAGGTAGGGTCTGCCTGGAATTCAGACAGACCCCACCCCTGACGCTCAGCAACACCAATCTGTTCCTTGGCTTCTCTCAGATCCTCGGGTTGTAATGATGAACTTGTCCAGGGCCCCAAATTATCTATTAATAAATAACCATCCCTGAGATCACACAGTCCAATTAACAGAAGCTTAGTATTAGACAGCGTGATGGAGGGGGTCGGAGATGGGGTAGTCGCTTACGCATCTTACTTGCTCAGGAGACGAGGGTGCAAGACTGCAACAGCCCAAGGTCCTTCTGAGGGCACCGGGACCCTCATTAGAATGGAAAAAAGCCCCCGACGCACAAAGGCCTGAGAGAGGGATGGTAACAAAACCACTCAGAGCCGAGACGTTTCTCGGGTTAGTAGCGGTAGCCAATATCTTTTGCATAAGTACTGGTAGGTGGGTGTCTGGTCGAAGCCGATGTGTGGGTGGTGGAAGAAACAGTCAAATTGACGTGAGTTAAGAACTGAGGGTTATTTTGAATTCTTGCTTTCTTTTTTAATTTGAGCTTCCTCCTTTTTCTTGGGGGGGGGGGCGGGGAGTTGTTTTTCTGTGGAGAGGCCAGGAAAGGGGAAAGAAGAGGGCTGGTAGAGAAGGACAAACGTAGGAATGAGCCTTGATTCATTCCTGGCCTGATCATTCCCCTAAAATCCTGCCTAGAGGAAGTGGCAAGGTCGAGGACCCTCTGGCATCCTTTTCTGGGGCCCCCTCCTGGCTGGGAGGGAGAGCCTAAGGAGCAAGAAGGATGACTTTGAGGCTGGAGGGGAGACCTGTTGTCATGGTAGCCACACGATTCAGTTTCCCCATGTGAGTAGGTGCTCCCAATGTATGAGAATCGGAATCCGAAGTTTAGGAAAACACTCAAATCTGGGTACCCAAATTTCCACAGGAAACCAACATGGCAACTCATGTTCTTGGTGTGAAGGTGGCTCCCTTTGCCAAATCCCCCCATGATCTTCCTTTGGGGAAGGAAGGACCAGCAGCTAGAAGGAGTTACTTAGAGACCCTAGTTCACCAAGAGTGGGAGAGCCATAGTATGGGAGAGAGAAATGAAACGTACCCACCAGTGAGAGTGAACCTAAACATGTCCACAAGCTCAAGAGTGGAGAATACCATCATGGCAGCGAAAATAAATCGAATTAACAACTGGACCAATGTAAGCAGGGTTTGAGTGTCTCGGAGGGCAGAAAACCTTATAAAATATTCTCATAATTCCCGAGAATCAGATCCCTTGATCCTCAAGTCGCAGGTACATTGATGGGTCCACTTTCCCCACTATTCCAACCCAGGCTCCCAGGAACCCGCCTCATCCACCTCCTCTTCTCTCGCCGGACTGAAAGTGAACATGCACACGGCCCCCTAGACACGCGAGCCCATGGTGCACTCTGCGCCTTGGCCCCGCCGCTGTGAGGAGGCTGGGGAACCCCTCATCCCGCAGCTTAGGTGCCTCCAGAAATGCTACCAGCCCACTTTGTCTCCAGCAAAGCGCCCTCATCCCGGAAGGCAGGAGAGGCCGATTTTAACTCAGACAATGTTTAAGACACCCGAGAGCAGAGACAAGCTTATGTTTGCATAAATGCCCTCCCACTGAACCTCCTCCCTGTCCATCTGTCCCCTGGCTCTCACACAGCTAGGACCGCCATTGTGGGTAAATAAAGGAGTCCCCAGAGAGGCAGGAAGCCCTCCTCCTCCTCCTCCCAGGCCTGCTGCATCCAGGCTTCTGCTCCCACAGCCCAGCCCAGCACCAGTCTTCTCCTTCTCCTCCCCCTGTGCTCGGTTGGCTCCCCCACCCCCTTCCCATTCCCTTTATCTCCTTCCTCTCCTTTCCCATTTCTGGCCCTGGCTTAGCCCTCTATAATGACTTAATCTTGCCGACAGGGTGACAAGCGGATGAATCGAACTCGGAGGCTTTTTTCTCCACTCCAGATTCATTTGAAGATTTCTCCCAGATGCGGCACTAAAACCCTAGATTCAATTTCCCTTTGACATAATAACCGAATTAGTCTCATATTGTCATACATAAATTACTAGCCAGTCAGGGTGCCACCAGAGGGAGAGAGAGCTGGAGAGAAAGCAAGGCGTGAGCATCCAAAGGGGTGTGACTGTGACAAGCGGGGACCTGAATGACAAGCGGGGACCAGAAGGGTAACAGCTAATCATATCTGACAAACGAGGAGAATTCCCAGGCTGCAGCAAAGGTAAAGATTATTTACCTGCCTCTTCATGCCCCTGGTCATTAAGATGTCACCATGGGGAGCCGTGTACCTTACAAGAGATACACAGATCTAAATATCTTCTCGATTAAGTAATGCTCTGTTTGCGAAGGCTGCCTTCTAAGAGGAAAATGTAATTTTGTGGAACACTGCTGCAGCCTCCAGGCCTGGAGACAGACCTGGGCCAGGCAGAGGACCTGTAGGATGCCTGCCTGGGGCACGGATGCCCATCCTGGGCCCCACAGATGCCAGCCCTGGGCCCTGGGGGCTTGGCCTGGTTGATTCTGAGCACCCAGGTGGGGTCCTAGCCTTCCCTCCCTATGCTATGGGGTTTGTTTACTTCCAGCAGTGTGGCCAGATCAGAACCAGCTGGAATGAGGCTTCCCCACCCGTCCGCCAGCCATTTGGCCTCCCCTCCAAGTCCCCCAACTCTTCTGCTAGTTCTGGTCAATTCTTTGTCTGGCAAGTTCTGGCCTCTGGCCTTACCTCTGCATCCTGTGTCTCGACGGGATGATCACCACAGCTTCAAGCTTCCTAACCAGTCCTCCTACTTTCCGTCCTCCCTGACACCCCATGCTCCACTCAGCCACCAGAGGATATCTTTCCAGATGAAAATTTGACGTTAGCACCTCCTTAAATTAAAACTTACAGGTAGGGGCGCCTGGGTGGCTCAGCCGTTAAGCGTCTGCCTTCAGCTCAGGTTATGGTCCCGGGGTCCTGGGATCGAGCCCCGCATCGGGTTCCCTGCTCAGCGGGAAGCCTGCTTCTCCCTCTCCCACTCCCCCTGCTTGTGTTCCCTCTCTTGCTGTGTCTCTCTATCAAATAAATAAAAAAAAGAAAACTTACAGGTAGCTTCTGGAAGAGGGACATCCAAACCCCTTAGCACAGGCTATAAGTGGAGCATGATGTGGCCCTTGTCCACGGCTCCAGGTGTGCCCCTTGCCCAGTTCCCCACACCCACCGTTTCCCCAGTGCACTCTGGGATTTCCCTGAGCAGCTCCTTCTGCCTGGAATGCTCTTCTCTTCGTTCACTTCTCAGCTTCAGCATTGTCTCCATATGAAGCCTCTCCTGGCCTCCCTAGAAGCCTCTCCTGGTCCAACCATCCCTGCCCTCACCACACTCCCCTGAAGCCCAACCTTCTATGTGGCGCCTAACGTGTGTTTGCTCTTAGGGCTTACTTATCATCTCTCATGCTGGGTACCAAGTTCTTTGAAGGCAGGGATCAGGTCTTATTCATGGCTATGTTCCCGTGTACCTCGTATAGAATAGGATTTCGAGGGGCGCCTGGGTGGCTCAGTCTTTAAGCGTCTGCCTTCGGCTCAGGTCATGATCCCAGGGTCCTGGAATCGAGCCCCGCATCGGGCTCCCTGCTCCGCGGGAAGCCTGCTTCTCCCTCTCCCACTCCTCCTGCTTGTGTTCCCTCTCTCGCTGTGTCTCTTTCTGTCAAATAAATAAAATCTTTAAAAAAAAAAAAAAAGAATAGGACTTCGAGCAAAGCTTGGAAAATAAACATCCAGGACGGTGCATGAAGGCAGACCAGAAGAAACCAGGGACTCACACAGACCCTGCACACCCCTGCCCAGATGGGTTTACTTGCTGTCCGTCATATCTATGCAGGGAAATGGAAGTTTTGATTGCGTGTCTGCCATGAGCCCAGCATGCGCTAAGAGTCACGTGACTTAGGACAGGCTGGTGCCTGGTCAGGTCCGAGGTCAGTACAGAGCTTGGCCTGTGGTAGATATTCAGTAAATGTGTAAGCAATTGTCTGCTGTGGATTCTGTTCTTAGGAGTTGACTACTTTGGGGGAAACAAAGGGAACAATTATAGAACAATAAAGGACCGGATTAATCAACTATCCCACTGGACCACGAGTTCCCAGAGGTGGGGATGGCATTCATGTCTGCGTCACTGTCCGAGGCACACATGTCCCCCAGTGATGCACAGCATAGCCCCTGCTCAGTACGAGTTATAAGAGCCATGTTGACGAATGCAGGTCCCACCTGCAGTTTGTCCTCTGACCTGGGTTGCAGATGGTGACCTGTCACTCTCCCTTCAACTTTGTAGTCACATCAGCACCTGCTCTATATGTTTCAGTCCTGTGTTGGATAATTACTTCCTTTTATATTTTTATTTATTCCATAGAATCCCGAAGACTTAAATGACTTTAAAGCCAATTTATCAAATGACCGGGCTGGGTGGGAAAATGAGGACACAGCTTTTCCCCCTCTCTACCACATTCAGACCTGCTCTCTCAGATGTCCTCTCCCTGCCCACACACCCCCCCCCACATCACAAGAAGCAGATTCTAGAAATTTTCTTTTTTTCTTTTTTGTGACAAACATAATTGTATGTATTTAAAGTATACAATGTGATGATTTGATATACATATGCACTGTAGAATGATTGCCAAGACCAAGATAATTAACACATCCATCACCTCCCCTAGTTAACGTAATTAACTCTTTGCGTGTGCGTATGTGTGTGTCTGGTAAAAATACTAAGGTCTGCTCTCAGCAACTTCCAAGGATATAATACCATGTTATTAACTACAGTCACATGCTGTACATTAGATCCTCCAAACTTATTCTTCTTATAAGTGAAAATTTGTAACCTTTGACCTATAGCACCCCATGTCTTCTTTCCCCCAACCCCTAGAAACCACCATTCTATTCTCTCTTTCTAGGAAATTGGCTTTTTAAAAAAAGATTCCATATATAAGTAATACCACACTGTATTTTTCTTTCTCTTCCTGGCTTACTTTACTTAGCACAATGCCTTCCAGATTCACCCATGTTGTCGCAAATGGTAGAACTCCCTTCTTTCTCATGGCTGAATCATATTCCATTATATGTGTATATCACATTTTCCTTATCCATTCATCCACTGAAGGACATTTTTTTAAAGTAGGCTCCATGCCCATCATAGAGCCCAATGTGGGGTTTGAACTCATGACTCTGAGATCAAGACCTGAGATCAAGAGTCGGATACTCAACAGACTGGGCCACCCAGGCTCCCCATCTACTGAAGGACATTTAGGTTGCTTCCATAGCTTGGCTGTTGTGATTAGTCCCACAATGAACATGGGTGTACAAATACCCCCTCAAGATACTGATTTCAATTCCTTCAGATACACTCCCATTAAACTAAAGAGCTTTTGCACAGCAAAGGAAACAATCAGTAAATTGAAAAGGCAACATATGGAATGGGAGAAGATATTCACGAACCATATAGAAAGAGTAATAGCTGGGCGCCTGGGTGGCTCAGATGGTTAAGCGACTGCCTTCGGCTCAGGTCATGATCCCAGGGTCCTGGGATCGAGTCCCACATCGGGCTCCCGGCTCAGCAGGAAGCCTGCTTCTCCCTCTCCCTCTTCCTGCTCTCGCTGTCTCTCTCTCTGTCAAATAAATAAATAAAATCTTAAAAAAAAATAAATAATAATAATAATAAAAAAGAAAGAGTAATATCCAAAATATATAACAAACTCATACAACTCAATAGCAAAAAAAAAAAAAGAGCAAATAATCCAATCAAAAAGTGAACAAAGAATCTGAATAGATATTTTCCCAAAGAAGACATACAAATCCAGTGGGTATATGAAAAGGCGCTCAGCATCACTCATCATCAGGGAAAGGCAAATTGAAACAACAAGTTATCACCTCACCCCTATTGGGATAGCTATTATAGAAAAGACAAGAGATAAGAAATGTCAGTGAGAATGTGGAGAAAAGGAGGCCTTTGTATGCTGTTGGTGCAGATGCGAATGGTAGAGCTGCTATGGAAAGCAGTATAGTGGTTCCTCCAAAAATTTAAAATTGAACTACCAAATGATCCTATAACTTTTCCATCAACTTCAGTATTGTCTATTTTCACTTGTTAAAAAAAATCCATTTCAACCCAAATAAAAACCGCAGTCTCCTATCCAATTGAAAGCTCTCCCCACTTTCCCCGGCCGCACCCACCCCAGACTTGAGACCCTGCAGTGGGGAAGGGAAGCAGCTTGCTGCTTATCCTTCCTCCTGGCCCTTCTCTTCCCCCGCCCCGACTCTCTGCTTCATCTGGCTCCTCCATGGTCAGGGCAGGGAGACCAGGATCCTTTTACTTGGTTTAAGCTGTTGTTGGTTCTCTGGTTACCGAATGACCGGGTAGATGTCCGAAGGCAAGCTTTGTCTCGGGTGGGTGGAGATTTTGTGGGGCCTTTGAGATATTCTCTGGGAAACAAGACAGTTTCTGCATAAGACGGTTCCCTGACAGGGGCAGGGGGCTCCCCACTGATCTCTCAGGACTCCCCATCATCTGCAACTCAGGGGTGCCCCCACACATCCTGCCTGGTCTCCCCTTCCAGCCAGTGTTCACTGTAGCACCTTTCAAGACAGCTCAAGCCTGGCCAACCTGTAATGACCCATCTGGCCTTCAGGAGGTAACCTTGCACCTCCAAACTCTGTCCATGTAGGCAGCTTCCGGGTGCTTGACTGAGCTCCACTCCAAGAGAATTAGAAACAGGTCTCTCAGTTTCTACAGTGTAAGCATCCAGCAAGGCGTGGGGCGGGGGGGTGCCACTGTTTCTGCTGGGAGACAAAATCTTTCTACATGTGATTTTCTGGAAGCTTCCTTTACTTGGCTTGGGATAGACAGAGGAATGGAAACTCACAGTACCAGCTCTCCTCCAAAATTCTCAGTGTCAGACTGTCTTCCTTCTGCAAGGAGGGGTGCCTGATGGGATGAGGGCTGCAGAACCTGCTTCCCCCTCTCTCTGTAAGGCTTTGGCTATGTCTGGCAGTGCGTCTCCGGGGCCAGGTCCTGGCGGGAAACAGGGCATGCTCAGAGGGGACAACTGAAGAGAACTGAAGAGATTGTTTATAAAGCTGTGGGCAGGGTTCGGGAAACTATGAGGGATTGGGAAACATCTTGAGTGTAAGGGGCAAAGGGAGGGAGATGTTTCTGGAACCTTAGGAGATCTAGGATTGTCACACAGGCACACAGCCTTTATTAGAGGGATCCAGCCCCTCTCAAAGCATGGCCAAGCAGAGAGGAACCAGAGGAATAAACACCGTGGCCTCTGTCCTCCTGCCCTTAGCTCTCCTGCAGGTGCCTCCCATTGGCTGAGGTCAGCCCGAAACCCCAGGGCCAAGGAGGCCAGCTGATGCTGTCTGTACAGGTCAGCCAGGCAGGACCAGGGTGGAGAAGAATTGTGCTCCAGGGATACACTGGGGGGAGGGGGGGATATCCAGCACACTCCCCTGTCTTCACGATGTGCAGGAACTTGTCACCCATTGTCCCCAGCTTGGAGCCTCAGTGAAGCAATAGTGAAAGTCCCATTTGTCAACTAATAACCCATGGCACATTGCCTTCCTCGGCTCCTCCCTGCTCCCCCTGAACGGTCACACCCCAGTATAGACTGCAAAGCAGGAGCGGGAGGTCTGGGAGCAAGATGGCAGCTCCCATCTTCTGCAAAGAGTGGCTGCGTTCCCTTAGGAGGGGAAAGTGATGCCCAAGGTGGAGACAACATTGCAATGTGACGTTAGGGACACAGGGACGAGGGCCACCGTGTCCTCTCCCTCCTCTGCTTCTCTGAGGACTGGTTCCTGGGGCATCCAGCCAACTGCCACAATCTTGCCCACAGGGCTGTGGACCCGTGCCGGCCACCACACTCCTTGGGAGATGTGGCTTCTCCTGCAAGTGGGGACTGACTTTGAAAGACTCATTCATCAACGTCAGGGCTCCCGCAGACAGGACAAGGCCCAGCGTTGCTCGGGCCGGGACAAGTCTCCTCAGAGACACAACGACTCCTTGTCACACAAACCATCGTGGATCATATAATATTAACACTTATCTTCTCCTCCCCCGCAGTGAGACGGGGCGGACCTGGGGGTTGTGGGGACGAAAGCTACCAGGGAGAGCAGAGGGCACCAAGCAACTCAGTCACAGAGACACTGTTGCTGTGGCAGGTCCCCAGGGAAGATGTCCCCAGGCCTCCTGGGGTCCTAGGCGCTGTCCCAGATGTCTGCAAGGGGTTATGCGAGTCAAGCCCACACTGCAGGCTGTGGTATGGGAAACCCAGGGACACTGGGCACCTGTCTAAGTCTGATGCTGGCTCAAAGCGTAGACTTTTCCATCAGACAGACCTCCGTTGAAATCTTGGCTTTGCTGCCCCCTTGCCTCGTGACCTCAGGCAAACTAAGGCTCCATTTCCAGACTTGGGAAATGGGAATGACAGATCTCACGGGGCTGCACTGAGAATTTGATGAGCTGATATGTGTCACCTGCCTACACAGGGCCTGGCTCGCAGTTTGTGGTCAATAAATGGCAGCCATTATGGCTATTGTTGGCACGCTCCCATGGTTCCTTGTTGGCCAAATCCATGCGGTAGCAAGTTTATTTACCCAAAAACTTTTACTCAGCACCTCCCACATGGCACTGGAGAAAAAGAGGTCTCAAGGAGCTCAAAGTCCAGTGCTAGAGACACAGGAGGAGAGCTAACAGCTGTGAATGGGTGAAGGCTGTGGGTGCACAGAGTCCGACTGCCTGCCCCTGGCTGGGATGGTCAGGGAGGCCTTCCTGGAAGAGGCAGTGCTCAAGCTGAATCTTACCCTATAAGCGGGGGCCAGCATGGACCAGGGCAACACGAGAGGGTGGTAGCTTTGGGGTGGCTAAGGGTCAGTGAGGGGAGGAAGAGTGGGCAATGAGCCAGAGAGGAATTCACCATGCTGGATGGAGGCACCTGGACGGCATCCTGGGGGGCAGGGGGGTCCATCCAAGGGTGGCCTGGAGTCTATGTCATCAAACAGTCCTCCTGAACTTCATCAAGACTTTGACGGAGGTGACGGAGGCTGCAGCCCCGGGAGGCTGTGTGGGGAGAGCCCCAGAGCCGGCCCTGCTTCCCTCCTGGCTGCCCGACATCAGACTGCAGCCAGGGGTCAGCCCTACGGGGCCGCAGGCTACCACCTCCGCGGCCGCCACCACCTGCCCCACCCCCCAAGCTGGCCCTGCCCGGGCTGATGCCTGAAGGAGAAAGGGCTCCAGCCGTGACCTGGCTTCCGCGGGCAGGAGCAGGAGGCCAAGCAAGAGCCGTGCTTTGGTCCAGGCTGCCGGGGACCAGAGGAGCCTCCGCAGGGGGGCCCCCAGGGCATCCAGACAGTCCCTCTCTGCGAAGGGCACCCAACTTACCCAGCCCCCAGTGACTCTGACCATTGTCATTCCTGGAGGCAACAGCTGAATCCACCATCTGACTATACGGATGTTCCGCTCCCTCCGAACTTCCAGCTGCCTCTCTAAGGGACAGGTCAGCTGCGTGCTGTCACTGTGGCCGCAGGGACATGGGGAGCAGGGGTTTGGGGGGTCACCCTCCACACTCTCTGAAAACTGGATGTCCTGAGCAGCTTGGAAGTTTTAGGCTGCTTCTTCAAGTGACAAGGATGGCCTGCAGGACGGGAAAGCAAAATACAGCAATTGAATGGGAGTGGGTAGGCATCAGGATTTGGGATGACATTTTTAATCCGAAGCTTGGATGACCCCAGAAAAAAGTCACTTGACCTTCATGAGTCTCAGTCCCTCACTTGCCTCATGGGCACGACTGAATTACGGGTAAAAATTAATTGTGATAATGAACGTCTGTTTCTCAAACAGGGAGCTGTGACCCTGGGCCTATGAGGTGATATGGTGGGAAGTGTGTATTTTCCTCAAGCATATATTTTACCCAAAGATATTAGAGAAAAGGACTATATTAAACAAAGACATTCTGGGGACACCTGTATCATTTTAATGAATTGTAAAGGCAAAATAGGAAACATCAAAGCAACTCTTTGTAATGCTAGCAACTCTTTGGCTATAACCCCAGATCTCTGGGTCCCGCTGCCTGCTTCCCTGTCATGGGGCGTGCATCAGCTGAACCACCAAGCACAGTGCAGGGGAATGCTCTCTCTCCTTGACACGAGGCGCAGAACAAGCACGGATATTAATCCATTGCCTATAATGGATCATTCTAGGCTTTGCTTCTTTGGGGCACAATTTGCCCGTGAACTTCACTTGATTGTGACCACAGGCATTTGGTCCATCTCTTTCGTCTTTGATAGAATCAGAGAAAAACCATGGGCATCAAAGGACACTTTCCCCCCAGACAGTGAACATTCTGGAAGTAACTCAGAGGGGAGGAGGGAGGAAGCCAGCCCAAGCTAGAGGAGGCAGGCCAGGGGAGGGGGGCCGGACCTGGAGAACAATGGGGACCGGGAGATGTGGGATGGGAGACCCCGAAGAAGCAAGGGCTAAAGGAAGAACAATGTCCTGAGAATCCCACAGAGGGCTGGAGACCCAGGGGCAGCTGCAGGCCGGGGAGGGAGCCGGAGTTACAAGGAAGGAATGATGGGGCCCATCACAGTATATGAAAACGACCGCTTTAAATCCCTGGCCCTGATTTATGCCCGCCATTTTATTGCAGCCCCAGTTTAACAGTGAGTCCTCTGGGGTCTGTGGATCACGTTCTGCCAGGTTTATGAAAGAGCCAGCTCAACCTAGCCGTATGACTATTCTGTCTCCTCAAGCAGAATGCTGCTCAGTTTGGGGAACACAGCAATCTGCTTGCTGGAGGCACATTAGCCTGAGATACCCAGGTTTTTCCGCGATGGCCTGTGTGATTGAGGCTCTGTAACTACAGATCGCACGCAGTTTTAATGAATAACAATGAAGTATATTTAAAAGTATAGATTTTTCAGCAGCAGTACAAATGTTGAAGGGTGAAAAAACGCACACCCCATTTAATTAATTTTATTCCTATCGAAGTGCACGGTCATGGGCCTGGTGCGGGTCATCGATCAGTTTTGATCAAGTAGCTGAGAATATTGTTTTTTAATGCCCGGAACTCTTTGAAGAATGGTGGAATGTGTTCATTTCTGCCTCCAGGTTTAAGAAGATGCTTTCCTAGAACTTGCTATGGTCCAAAGATGGGCCTAAGGGTCACACATTTGAGTCCACAGTTCTGGAGATACTGTGGAGTCTTAGTGACAAGCTATGACATTTCAGAATGTCCTGACGTTGGACCTCCAAAAATGACCCCAAAACCTAAATCATGCCTCATGTTCATCCAAGTCTGTGAATCACTTCTGAAACCGTGACTTTATTATTACCAAATAGCTCTGCAATTCTCTAAAATATGAGATTCCACTGAGCTGGGCATTTCATCGATGGGAACTGAGCACAGTCTCCCTTTGTCACCCGCCCAATCCTCCTGGCCCCATTGTCTGAATGTCTATATGTCCTAGGATAGATCAGAAGTCTCCCCTCCACCCCCGACAGGTTCAACTTCTCTGTGTTCAGATTTCCTCAGGAAAAAAATAAATATAAAAAAAGGTAATGAGGGGGCACCTGGGTGGCTCAGATGGTTGAGCGTCTGCCTTCAGCTCGGGTCATGGTCCCAGGGTCCTGGGATTGAGCCCCGCTTCGGGCTCCCTGCTCGGTGGGGGGCCTGCTTCTCCCTCTCCTTCTCCTGCTCCCTCTGCTTGTGCTCTCTCTGTCAAATAAATAAATAAAATCTTAAAAGAAAAAAAAAGGTAATGAATTACAGGGCATCCAACCCTGTGGGTCTCTGAGAAAACATTCTGGTGAGTTCCTCTGACAAGTGTCCTCCAGTCAGAGATGGGATGGGCACAAGAATGAAGTAAATAAACCATGTTGATTAACGTTCCCCAATATGTTATGCAATAAACCTGTCTCGAAAAGTTAGCAATACAGACTTTTATGATGGTTCATGCACTTCTGACTGGAATAACGGTTGAAACTTTCTTTCTCTTTCTTTCCCCACAGGGACCTCATCCGAGAAGCACCTTGGCTTTTCACCTTTCAACAAAGCTTCTCACATTCTTTACTGATAGGGGACAAGCGCCCTCCTAGACCAAGCACACAAGATCATTAAGTAAAACAACATGCTCTTTTTTTTTTTTAAGATTTTATTTATTTATTTGAGAGAGAGAGAATGAGAGGAGAGAGAGAACAGGGTCAGAGGGAGAAGCAGACTCCCTGCTGAGCAGGGTGCCCAATGTGGGACTCCATCCCTGGACTCCAGATCATGACCTGAGCTGAAGGCAGTCACTTAACCAACTGAGCCACCCAGGCACCCCATAAAACAATATGCTTAATGACAAATGTCGAGTGCATGGCTTGGGGTCAAGCGGGACATCATTGGCCAGCAGCCCCTAAATTTTTATAGATAACAGAACAGAATCCATAAAAAGAGCGCAGCTGGCAAAAGAGAAATGGATGTAAGGTAGATGACAAATTTCAGGGGGGGGCAGTGCATATATTTCTTTTTTTTTTTTTTTAAGATTTTATTTATTTATTTGACAGAGAGATAGAGAGAGAGCTCAAGTAGGCAGAGTGGCAGGCTTCCCACTGAGCGGGAAGCCCGATGCAGGGCTCGATCCCAGGCCCCTGAGATCATGACCTGAGCCAAAGGCAGATGCTTAACCGACTGAGCCACCCAGGCGCCCCCAGCACATATGTTTCTTGAAACTCACACTACTTCTTGCAGGCCCGAGTCACCAGCCCTGGGACCGGCTTTGCTTTCCAGTGCCTGGCCCTGTCCCAACCAACACTTGGGGCCCCTACCCACCGGCTCTCTGCTCAGAACTCCCCCTTCATCTGCACGCCACCCTCTGAGGTAGGGGCCATGACTCCCGTTTTGTTAACGGACAAATAGGGTCTCAGAGACGTTGAGCGGTTCCGGCTTCACCAGCTGCCTCCTTTGCTGGCAACCTCAGCTGTCTCCCACGACCACCCTCTGGGGCTATTTAGATCCAGCCTTGGTGAGAAGGTCTCCCCACAGCAAAGTTCTCAAACTTTGGCGTGCCTGTGATTTACTTGAGAAGCATGGCAGACAGGCAGTTTTGGGGTGCTCACCACCCCAGGAGTCTGATCCAGCAGCACTGCAGACTGCATCTTCTAGAAGCATCGTCGGAAGCTAAGGTGCAAGTGCTGAAGCATCATACTTTGGGTTCCTCAGAACAGAGAGCTCCCCCCAGCCGTTCGTTCTTCTGCCTCCGGTCAGATGTGCCCCCCCTCCTCCCAGGATCCTCTGATCCAGTGCTGGCACCCAGAGGCCCTCCTTCACGACTCCCGAGGCCCAGCAAGAGAGGCGAGGAGAATAAAGAGGCAACAGAGGTCCTCGGCTCCTTCCGAGTCCGCCACATGGCAGGGATGACCTTTGCAAGGCCCCGTGTGAAACGGCGGACTCCAGCTCTCTCTGCTAACCAGAGCAGGAGTGGCTGGCTCTCAGCTCTCTCCAGCAAGCGGGGCTCTGGCCATAATCCTCCAAGAGAGAGTTTACGAGTCTGCCTCTGGCATTTAAAATTAATAAACTTATCAAGGAGCAGGAGAGTGCTTTCAAAAAATGTCTTTTTTATTTTTCTCCCCAGGGTGAAGGCCACTTAGCTCACACTCCAAGTCAGCTGTCTCCCTGGGTTCTTGCGGGGTGCAGGGCGTAGCTCTACAGGATGAGCCCTGCTGCATCTTCTCACACGGCTTCCGGCTCCTCCCCTTAGGGCTTCAGGGCATAGCACCGCTGAGCCTTTCGGGACAGGATGCAGCCTCTCCCAGCTGCTCTCTGGCTGCTCAGGCAAGGACCCAGCCATCCCCCAGCTATTCACCCACCCATCCACTCGGTCACCCGCTATCCTCCCAGCCAGCCAGAGCTTTCGTGCTTCGATTCATCAAACATTTATTGAGCGCCTTCAGTGTGCCAGGCATCAGGGATATGCAGATGGACAAGACACCTCCCTGCTGAGAAGGAGCCCGCATGGCAGGAAATCAGCTTCAAAGGCAGCGGGAGACAATATGCCAAAGCTATGGTTGAGATTTTACAGTCTTGTCCAACTATCAAACTTCTACTCATCCATCAAGACCCAACTTAAATATGCCCAACCTACACAACTCCTGCCCATCCGCCCCACCCCAAGAGATCTTTCCCTTGTGCTCTCAAAGCACGTGGCTAGATCCCATGGCTCTCTTTCAGCCCCTGTCATTGCTGTTAGGACCTGTCTCCTCTATCCTGGGAGGGCAACAACTGGTCTTTCCTAAGTGTCTCTCTTGTGCTAAGCCCAGTGTCAGCCATAGAGCCGGTTAGAGGATTGCCAACTTTTGTGAACCTAAGAACTACTTGGGAAACTTGCTAAAAATGCTGACTTTCCAGTTCCACTCTCGTGCCATGTGATCCAGTAGGTCTGAGCCTGGGGTCTAGGAATTTGCATTTCTCATGAGTTTCTCAGATGAATCTGACGCATGTGATCCACAGGCCACACTTGGATACAACTGGGCAGGTGCCTTGATAAAGGTTTTTTGAAGGAATGAAGAAACCAAGGAATGAAAGGTCAACCAAAAGTCTGTGATTTTAATAAGGTCTGTGGATTCACCCATGTGTACTTCCTAGTTTTTATATTATGCATAGTTCTATAAAATGTGACTGTTGGGGGGAAGCTGGGCAAAGGGCCCATGTGACCTCCCATTTTTGTAACTTCCTGTGAAACCATAACTTTTTCAAAGTAAAAAGCATTTTTAAAAAATTGTCTTGTTTTGGGGCGCCTGGGTGGCTCAGTCGGTTACGTGTCCAACTCTTGATTTCAGCTCAGGTCATGATCTCAGGGTCGTGAGATGGAGCCCCGTGGGGGGTCTGTGCTCAGCAGGGAGTCTGCTTGAGTTTCTCTTCCTCTCCCTCTGCTCCCCTCCCCCACCCTGCTCATGTTCTCTTTCTCAAAAAATAAATAAATAAATAAATACGAATAAAACTCTCTTGTTTTTTCCAAGGCCTCAAGGATGTTCACTTGTAATTTGCATCAGACCACCTGTCTCCTGACATTTAACCCCACCCTCTGGTTACAATCCACAGATGTTGTCTGTTGAGCACAGTTAACTGTATATTTGATTATTATACAATTAATTCTCTATTATTAATGAAAGGCACTCCTTTGCTTAATTTCTCAATTTCCTCCAAAATAATCTCATACAAAATATTTCCTTGTTAAGTAGGGTATACTAACACTATTTGGGGAAGTTGAGGACAACTTTTGAGATGAGATAGATACTCTGTTACAAAGCCAGGATCCAGAACCGTCCCTGTCTTTGTGTGTGTGGAGACCCCAGTGTTCTCAGACTTGGCTATACATTGAATGTGGCCAGGCAGCTTTTAACAATCTCAGTGCCCAGGCCACACCTCATTCTAATTAAAATGAGAATTTCTGGGTAGGGACCAGACATCAGTATTTTTTCAAAGCCCCCAGGTAATTCCAACCAGGGTCGTAGGCGGTAGGTGGAGGCCGGCCCGTGAGAACGTGAGGGCACCCAGAGGTCCTGCTCGGGTAGAGAGAAATTCGGAAGCTCTCTCTGACCTGCTGGCTCTAAATCCAGCTCAGCAAGAGCCACGACACTCTCCAAGGGAGGATAGGCCCCGCGGCTTCTCCTCTGCATTTTCTGACCCCTCAAAGCCAAGGCCGGGAGGCAGGCAGGACTGGTGCTAGCCGTCAACGGAGGCCTTCGTTTCGGCTGCCTGCTCTCCACAGGCTCAGGTGCCTTCTTGTCTGTGTGGCTGAGAAACTCCTTTCAGAGCAGATCCACATTTCACATAGTTCAGATGCCCCTCGGCGGCCCCCCGGGGTTCCCCAGGCCTGCCTGGCTTTTACAAAGAGGCCCACGGTGTCCGTCCAGGTCAGCAACCTCTCAGGACACAGAGTCAGGGGTCCATTCTGAGGACCCTCGTGACAGAAAGAACAGAGGCTGGTGCCCAGCTCTGGGGGCAGAGCACCAGGCTGAGAGGCTGATGGGATCTACCCTGTCACAGAAGAGATGCAAGGTCCCCTTTGGGAGAATCTGCTCTCCCTCCATGATGCGGTCCTCTGTGTTCCATGAAGAGGGCATTTGTCCAGGCTAGCTCGGGTTCTGTAGATCGCAGAGCAGAGTCACGGTCCTGGGAACTTGCAGCCAGCCGTGCTCCTTCTTCAGTCCCTGGGGGCTCTCCACTCCTGCTCCCACCCAGGCAGCTAGGGGAGTCTGGAGGGCCGGGAGGGGTCCTGCACCGACGGTCTGCAAAATGTCACCCAGGACAAGAGTCGTGTAGCTGCGTCTAGAGGATGTCATGTACTCAGACCGTCAGGGCCGCCCCCCTAAGCCCCATCAGAGATGGCCTAGTTAGCTAATGGGGCCTGGTTTGCTGCCAGCTAGCAAAGGCTTCTAACAAGCTCTGGTCTCCACAGACTCACCTGGAGACCGCTAAACATCTGAGCTCCAGGGACATCTCTCCTCTCTGTACCCGGGCCTGCCCACTCACTCCAGACCCCTCCTCCCTCCCACTCTCCTCTCTGGCTTGGCATTGAGTTGTAGACCAAGCTGGGAGAAAAAGGCCTCACACTGATTTCGACGCACTGAATTTTATGGCTGTTTTGAACAAAAAAAAATGTGAACTTTCCTCTGGATAAATGGGATGACCCGAACTGCGGAGGAAAGGCAGTTTGTAATCTTGAGTCTGGCTACTGTAATGGCCAAGCTTTATTTAACCTATGTGCCAGATACTGCATTTGACACATTAAATCCTCCCGCCCCACCCCCAATACTGCTATTGTTTTCTCAGGCCCATTTTACAGATGGGGAATTTGAGGCCCTGGTTTTGACTTGCATCAAGAGCCTGCATGTTACGTTGGTGTGTTCTTCTGTGTCAGCTCCAGAACGCTCAGCACCAAGACCGGAGGCACGCTCTTACTGCCTGGGTGAAGGCACCAGAGCCCCTCTCCCTGGGGGATGGATACACTCCACTGAGGAGCAGAACCCCTGGAGAGGGAGACTGGGGAAGAGGAGCCTTATTGACTGTTGAGTGAAATATGACCTAGTGGACAGAGCCCCAGTTTGGAGCAGGGAGGCGAGGTTGATAGGCCCAGCCAGGCCCTTGTCTCTGAGGCCCTCCCCACTCCACCAGGACATTTTAGGAAGGGGCTAAGGTCAAAGATGAGGTGGCCCAATTTCTGTTCAAACCTGACAGAAATTTGTGGAGGGATGCAGTCTTGAGGGGATGGTGGGTCCACTTCACAAGGTGAAGCAGAGTGGAGAATCTCCCATAGAAGGGGAGAAGCTCACGAATCAGCTAAATGAATTTAAGATATGCATCTTGGGGCACCTGGGTGGCTCAGTCGTTAAGCGACTGCCTTCGGCTCAGGTCATGATCCCAGGGTCCTGGGATCGAGCCCTGCATCGGGCTCTCTGCTCAGCAGGAAGCCTGCTTCTCCCTCTCCCACTCCCCCTGCTTGTGTTCCCTCTCTTGCTGTGTCTCTCTCTGTCAAATAAAAAAAAAAATCTTTAAGATATGCATCTTATGGTCTATGGCTTTGGGCAATTGCTGCTCTTTGTTTTCCCCATAAAATAGGATAGTAACAGTACCCAGCACGTAGGGACATGGGGAGGCTGAGGTGGTTTGATGTGTGCGCAATACTCAGAACAGGGCCCGGCACACAGTCAGGACCATAGTGGCGGTAGCTAGTAGGAGTAGTATTCTCTTTTGAGGCCAGAATAATTTCCAGCAGGAGACACCGCGGCTAAATAAACGAGTTTCTTGACTGTTACACATGTAAGACCTAAGAGAATATTCTACAAAGAAAAGCAGTAGCCTCTTCTCCCCTGGCCCACTGTATGAACAGTTTTGGCTGAGGTGAAAAATGATAATAAACATGTCTGTGAGGACCTACTATGCGCCGGACACTTTTGTGGGCACCATCTCGTATAGTCCTGACCTCCAGCTGGGAAGGGCATTCCCTTTTCCAGAGAAGGAAGCCAAGGCTCAGGGAGGTTAAGTGCCTTGTCCCAGATCACAAGTGCCACCTGAGCCTCCACGGCATTGCCCAAATCCAGTGACAGAAGACGGATAGACCTTGTGAAAAACCTCACAGCCCCAAGAATCTCGCTTGGGCTCGCTCAAGCCACCAGCAAAGTGGAGATCAGAAAATCATCATGCTTTCCTCCAAGTGTCTCTCTTCTGTCACAGTAATAAATTCTCCCGACATTAGCAGGAGCCAGGGCACTGCCTGACAGCTCTGGAGCGAGCCAGCGTGGATGGCGGGCAGCCTGGCATTCTGTGCGCGGAGGCCATGGGCAGGGTGATTGCCGGGCTCCCGTGAGAACAAGCGGTCCACGAGGCTTTGACTCAACACTTTGTAAATTGGTTTCATGCATGGGCTATCAATGGGGGCCTGGCTAGATAATAGGATTTTCCAACACAGTTCCTCCCCCCTCTCCTCTGCAGCCTTCCACGTCTCCATGCAGAGCGCCTGGAGGGATGTGATGTGCTTGGCAGGGTGCGCCCTGGTCAGGCTCCACGGCTCTAGCGGGGGCCGTGCAGATCTAAGAGGCCACGGTTCAGAGCTGCCTCGAAGGGAGGCTTATGTGCTCCACTAGTAGGTGGTGGGGGCGAGGGTGGGTGGGCAGGGAGGTGGGGGGGACAGCGTCCTAGGCAGCCCCTGCCAGGCAGGCTAGGGGCCCCGGCATTCCCAGCCACACCTGTCCACTATGGGGGTAGGGTGCTCAGGAAGTGCCCATGGGGCCTCAGTGACTGCTCATGGCTTGACTGCATGGTCCCGCCAGCCTTGACCGTCCATGGCGACTCCCTGCCACACGCACCGAGTGTGACTCCAGATGAGGCCCATCAGAGCCCAGAAATCCAAGCAGCCCAAATGCAACCATTTCCTAGAGGCTGAGCCTAGGGAATGTGAGTTACTGGGGAAGCAGAAGAGAAGCAGGTGAGGGAACGAGGTCTGGGCTGAGATCAGCTTCAGCCTGGTCCCGCTGGAACCCCAGGAGCATGGGTTATACGGCAAAATCAGACTCACCTTGCGGCAAGGGGGCTGGTCTTTTGTGCCCCTGTGTGAGTCAGTCGTAGTCTAATGGCTTAAGGCAAGGTGAGCAGCGCAGTGTGTTACTACCCTCTGGGGTCAGGTGGCTCCTATTCATCTAAGGCTCTTTCTCTAGAGAAGGGGGACAGCTGTGAGCTTTAGCAGCCGACACTCAGCTGGGGGGTGAGTGCACCAGTCCAGCCATGGGGATCTGAGCAGGGCACCAACAGCACCCCTGCACCATACCCCGGGGTTTAGAGCTAGGGCACCACTCAGTCAGAACCCCATCAAGAGCCAGCCTGGTGACTCTGACTTCCAGAAAGCCAGAAGGCCAAGGAACTACCGTGCATTGCAGTGAGAAGTGTCTGCGAGAACCCAGCCATCACCCCAACACCTGTCCCTGGAACTACAGAGACGGTAGCCGTTTCCATCAAGGGTAGAACTGGGGACCTCTGCCCAGGCTCCTCGAAGCCAGGGCCAGCCCTGTCCGCTAACGGCACACGGGACAACTATCAAAGCTATTCTGAGACAACCCAAAGCCTCCTCCCTCAGAACCTCTACTACAAGTTTGCTGCTGAAATAACAAATATCCGCCTCCGATGCAGAAGAGAGATTAAATTGGGAACAATCTTAATTCTTTCTGGCAGAGGGAAGTGAGCGAGGGCTGTCAGTTCTCCAATGATACATTGTTAAGGAAATCCAGGTTTAAAGGTATTTCATAAGTTTGCCTTTGCCTGCTAATAAAGGGAGTCAGCTAACGGAATCCGATCGCCAGGCGAGATGGTAATGAGATAATGCGGTGTACTCCACAGAGACCCAGCCGGCTCCTTGAAATTCCTCTGAGAGGGTTTCTAAAGTGCCACATTGTGACGAGGAAGGGAGAGTAGGAGAGAGAGAGAGAAGGGAAAAGGGGCATAATTAGCTGAGTAGATTAGGTGATTCAACAAAGATCATAGAGTCTCAGCAGGCTGAAAAGCTGTGGTATTTATCAACAGACCTCGAGGATGCTTCTTGGTCTCCAGGCCTTTCTGTTTTCTCAGCGAGACAAGTGAGCTCAGTGCTATCTTCCTGGAATATCCAGAGACTGAAGGCCTTATCATAAACAAATGAGCAGATTTGCCTGGGGTCCTCATGGGCTGGCTAGCAGGGGGGCTCAGCTATGTCTCCCCGAAAGCCCGCAGGTTTGGGGAAAGAGGGTATGCTGCAAGGACCCCTGGCCTCGGACGGCAGTCACCCCAGTGGGCGTCCAGTCTGGTTATCAACTGTGCACTGGGTGCTGGGGCGGGGTGGGCTGTGATGGGGCTTGGGTTCCACTCTGATGTTGTTTAGCTGGTGTCCTCCTTGTTCCAGGGTTGAATCGTGACCCAGGCTCCGGGGCAGGTTAGTTCTGTGTGTGCACCTGGGTGCAAATGACCAACCTATTTATCAAACCAGAAAAGAGGACCCATCCACGTGCCAAAAAAATGTAATTCAAGGCTCAAGGCAATAAAATAAACTTCAAAACGCCTACTCACAATTTGAGGTAGCTCTGCTCTCTTGCTCACCTTCATAGGCAGAGGCAATGTTTTTGTCCTAAAGGGCTGGGGGAAATTGATGAAGGCTATGAAAACTCTTGCCAGAAAAAGTACAGACATACACATGCACCCAAGCTGTGGTGCACTTTCAGGGGTTCCTGACCATGCACCCCAGGTCTCAAAACTCTGAAGAAGAGGGCATGTTGAGGGGAGGACCTGCTCTGTTGGGCTGATCTGGGTATACTGCACGGAGGAAGATGCAGCCTCCAGACAGATGGCAGGAGGCCATCCAGAAGCTGGTCAGTCCCTGAGACAGGCAGGCTCTGGAGTGGGCTCTGGTTTTTATTTCCTGTGCTCCCCTGGTTGTGATTTCAGGCCTCTGGGTCTCTGGGTGGAAGAGAAGCCAGTGGTCAGCAGGGTAGAGGCCAGGAACCGTGGCCCTCGGATCCCTGTGGTGCCCCCACAGCTGCCTCTTATCTGGTGGGATCTTGGTCACCTCCACTGTGTTCTCCAAGTGGCCCAGCAGATGATCTCCTGGAAGGAGAGGGTCTTTTGTTCTGGCTCTGGAAGGCAGCAAAGGGGGGCAATCAGGAAGATTGTGTGCCTGCAACAGACATGCTGGAGGGCAGAGAAGCCCGAGGGCCCGAGCAGCCACACCGGAGGGGAAACGGAAGGAGCTGGGGCTCTGGGGCCTGGAAGGAGGGACGGGGACGTGGCTGGGCTTTGTGAAGGAACGCCGGGTTGTTCCCTGGGGGCGACTACTGGCTTCCTGCCGCAGAACCAGAGGGGCTCAGAGCTGACTCTAGTCATAAGTTTAGATACCAGCCGTTAGCTCTGCCGTCCAAATGGGGTTTCTTTCCCTCAGTGATCACTGATGTATCGTGTCCCCGTAATTGTGTATTGTATTTTGGTGGTGGTGCATCCAGAGGAGATTGGAAACCCAGATCGAACCCTTCCTCCCTGGCAGGGCATCCATCACACATTCTGAGGGGCCTGGGTGAAGTGAGGGAAGCAAGCAGGAAGTCAGGGGGTGCTTATAGGCAGCCAGAAAAATGTGGGAATTTTGTCTGATCTCAGAACCCTCCACGGCCAGTATGTTCTGCTGACAGCACGCACTCCGGCGTCCGGGCCCCGCACAAGGAGAACGGGGCATTGCGAAGGGGGCCCTGAGATCACGGGCGCCGGGCCCATGCACTCACGCATTCACTGACTAGCATTTTTGGATCACCCCTACATGCAGACACTGTTCTAGGCCGTAGCGACATGGCAGTGAACAGGACAGACCATCCCCGCGGAGCGGGCATTCTAAAGGAGGCTCTCGGGCACAAATTCCTGGCTATGTCCCTCACCACCCAGACCTCCCCAGCCACCCTTCCTTGCAGGGCAGTAGGGCAGGCCCCTCCTCAAAAATGATCCAGGAACAGCTTCGGGGCCTCCAAGCACCCCTCTGCCTCCGCTCTCCTTGAGCTGAGAAGTCAAGGTGTGTCTCCTTCCTCTTGCCACCTCACCGCATGCCAGGCCCGGCTCTGGCAGGGTTCTCTGAGCGACCTAGGGCAAACCACTTCCCTTCTCTGCTCCTCGGTATTCTCAGTTATAAAATGAGGCTACTGACACCAGATCCAGTTGCATCCCTGGGGTTTTATTAGGATAACGGAAACCACAGAAAGTCCGGATGGGGAAGAGACTTCAGGAATCATTGAGCCCAATGCCTTCATTTCATAGAAGAAGAAACTGAGGTCCAGAGTGGTACCTAATAAGAAAGTGTCAGAGAAAGCTCGTGCTGAATGGAAAACACCGTAGATACACGAGGGATTGTTATATTGTCGTTGTTATGTTTCCTTTGAACGCACCAACTGGTCTCCCGTGGCCCGAGCAGGGAGGGGAGGCGGGAGTCAAGACTCATTCCTTGCAGGTCCCTGAGTCCTTCATTTGCCCTCAAAGACCTCATTGGCCCTGAGCCTCATGTGGCTCCCCCTGCTGTGGTTGCCCAGCCCCACTAAGAGGATGGAAGCTGTTTATTGCTTTTTTGCATGGTGGGGGAGGCTGGAGTTATAGGCTAATTAAACCACCGACAGATTCCTCAGCAGTTGGCGGGGACCATAAGTGCTGTTAAAACAGGAAAAGGCCAGAGATGACAGATGGAGCTTTTTCAAGATTATGTCACCGTCACCCTCAAACACAGCTTCCACTCCACCCCTCAGCTTCGGGGCCATGCCCCGTGGGGTGATTGCTCTGCATCAGGGAAGCCTATAGGCAACTAGGGGGGAAAATGCAAAAACAAAAGACAAAAGGAGAACGGGCTCAACCCAAATACAATGGCAAATAACGGCAACCTGATCCACACCGTGATCTCCCTGGAAGGTTATAAAGATGCACAAGATGGTTCTCAATGGAAGAATAAGGAAGTCCTTCCCAAAGTCTAACTGAAATCCCTTCTGCTGCCAAGACACCAAAGAGATGGGGGAAGGAAAACAGTGCACATGCCAAGGGAGAGGTGAGCTGGGGAAGGGCTCCTTCGGAATGATCGGTGACCTCTCTGGAGCAGGCCTTCGAGATTCAGAATGGCTGTTCTTTTTCAAGATCCCCAATCTACAGAAGGTATTCTCAACTGTACCTCCTTCCTATCACCTCTTCCAGGAAGTTGACCTAGATGAGATTAAACCAAACCTTGACTTAACTTTGGTTTCCATGCTGCTCACAGTCAATGAGCTGGAGGGAGGAGGAAGAGAAAGGCAATGAATGATCTCATCACTTAAAATAACCTGCAGAGAAAGTCGTCATCTGGTTATGGAGTCCGCCAAGTTGGATTCGAGTCTCCTCTCTGCCTCTTGAACAGTTCACTTAACTTTCTCTGGGCTTCTGGTTCCTCCGCTATAGTAAATACTGCTAAATATTCCTGCCTTGTGGGGGTGTTGTGAAGCTCAAGAGAGATCATGCATTTAAAACACCAAAGTGCTTGGCAGAAGTGAACTGTGGTAATTCAACTACTCATCGGAGAATGTGAGCTCCAAGAGGAGTTGAACCTTCCTTACCCTGAACAACCTCTCCTTCCCTCGTTAAGGAATTCCTTGTCGCCTTGAGAATCAGAATGGTCACCCTGAAGTCTAGCCTGACTCCTACCTGCTGCAAGGTCCCTGAAGGTACAGATCCCAAAGAGTGATTGCAAGATGGGGGGAGGGTGGCTGGTATTCAAGGGAGGGCTGGCTCCCACCTTCCTCTGGCTGGAAAGTTGCTATACATCCAGCCAGGCTATTTATCTCCTTCCCCGCCGCCCATGATCCTCAAAACCTACAAGGTCACTTGGCCCAGCTGGGGTTCCTGCTCAAGCAGTGATGTGATGCAATCTGACAGCCCTGTCTCCCGCTGCCAGGCTGGGGCATGGACGGAGGCTGCCAGGCTGCAGCTCGGGGCAGGGAGGGCTGGGGATGGGCAGCTGTGTCTCAGCCCACTGGTGGCCTGGGGGAGGCCAGTGGGACCGAGGAGCTGTTAATTGCTACGAGATGGCAGCAGAGCAGGTTTGCAGGAAGTTGCCTCCACCCTCCCCCGTCCCCACCTGCCTCCTTCACCTTGCACCTCCAGCCCTGAAAGCAACTACAGAGTCGGCCTGACTGCAGGACCCAGGTGAGGAGGAGGAGGGGACCCGAGCTCCTCTCACGCTGCCCTGGAAGTGGTCCTCTCTCTTCTGTGGTGCTTACACCACGATGCAGAGCCCGGGTCTCCCCCCTGCAGCCCCATCCTCCATGTCCTGCCTTTCGACCATCCCTTTCAGCTCTCCCAGAAGAGAAGAGGGTCATTTGGAGAGCCTCTGCTTTGTGCCAAGGGCTGTCTCTGGCACTTATGTTACCTTGGGGAGTCCTTAGAGCCATAATGTCAGTCGGGGACCCCAGGGGGGCGGTGGCACACTCAATCTCCGTCCCATGAAGTTGACAACTATTTACAGAGGTGCAGGCAGGATTAAGGAAACTAACCAAGGCCAGTGCAGCATCCCTAGACTGGCAACAGCAGGGTCCCTCACCTCCCCTGGGCCTGAAGGGATGACAAAAGGAGAATTTACTGGCGCAGGGAGAGAGTAACTTTCAGGGCGGTGGGGAGGGGGCTGCCTGATAGGAGCTGTGGCCGTTAGTCAAGGGACACAGCCGGCTTGTGGGGATCCTGCAAGGAGGGAGTCAGGGGAATAAATCCGAGACCTTACTGTTCTGTCCTCCAAAATTGTGTCGGTGCCACCTGCAAGAGAGCAATCTGGGGCCAAGGCGAAAGGAAGCTCATTGACTCTGTGCAAGTGGGCGAGCCTGGGGGTGGGGTGGGCCAGAGCAGGATGAGGAAGGGCGGAGAGGGGCCCCGAGAGGCCAACGGCAGGTGGTCCGCACACACAAGATAGGAACATCCTGGTTTACAAGCGCCCAGAGTCAACAACTGATTACAAAGCCGGAACTCCACCTGTGCTCTCTCGAATGGCTTGTCTAATGTCTTATCTCTAAGAAAGTAGGACAGCAGGTAAGGGAGGATGGGTCACAGAGTCTTCTCATCTCACCTGATCCATGCCTCCAGCTCCAGACAGCTCCCCAGCCCCTGATACCCTGGGAGTCCCTCAGGTCTACACGAGGTACAGATTCAACCCCAACACAACCATCAACTGGCTTCTGACCTTGAGAAATCCCTGAGGCTCTCTGGGCTTCAGCTTTCACATCTGTGAGGGGGAAA